>NC_028643.1:32286621-32301432 GCF_001406875.1 Solanum pennellii
TGGACTGGGTCTTCTTCTTCAAGTCTTGATGCCTTGAACTTCCGGCATGGACTAGCTTTTTAGTTATTTTTGTTCTTAGACATTCTTAGTTTAGTAATTTGAGATAGATGTTCTTGTGATGATGACTTCCAGATTTTGGGGAATTAATAGATGTTGATTTGTGTTATTTAATGAGTTTAAGTCTTCCGCATTATTTTCTGTTGATATATGTTAAAATGATAAGGGTTAGATTGGTTGGTTCGCTCACATAGGAGGGAAATTGTGGGTGCCAGTCGCGGCCCCGGTTTTGGGTCGTGACAGATTTACTGGTTAAATAATGATGAATTGATGTTAAGGGAATGTTTTTAACATTATTTTAATCCAATTGCATGATTAACCCATGTTCTTTCACAAAACTGAAGTTAGCCCTTTGATTGACATTGTGATCATAACTTGTTATTGGTTGAATTGCGATTCTCTTACGTTAAATTGTCTACATTTACTGTTCTTTACGTGAATAAATGTTGAATTGATGATGAAGCATCCATGTAGATCAATGTATGAATATTTGAGCATGCTTCACTTAGTTTTTCATGATCCACTGTAACATTAGCCTTTTAATGATATAATGTTGAAATCGATTAGGTGAAGATTATTATAGCTATTGTTTTATGTTGAAATTATATATGAATTGTGGGCATAAATCCTTGATGATCAAATTAAACAAGACTTGCATGAATTTATCTAGTTTCTTCTATGATATCAAGTAGTAACTTGTCAACTTTATGTTGGGATGGTTGCTATATGAGTCGATTTATGGTTGATAATCGTTAGCTACTTCCTATAGGTATAAAGTGATGATAATTAGGTATAATTCATCAAATATAAATAAATAACCATGGAATTGGTAAAGATGGATTTGGACTCTTCTCGCCTACAAAGAGAATATTGTAATCTATATGATATGATCTAAATGTTAGGCTAGATAAAACATGATTTCATTTTAGTAATGATATCTTTAACTACTTCACGATATATGAATTGTTGATAAACAAGGTGTATTGATCGTTAATGATCAAAGGGTAATAAACTAGTAAGAATGCTCATCTACTCTACTTTCCTTATTGTATTGTAGTTAATGAAGCACTGTATGGCGTTATATTGTATGGTCAACTTATGGTGGCGGTGTTTACTTTATTGTCATTTTCTATGTACTGAACATAGACTCTAAGGAAAATTGATGAATATATGTATGAGTGATTATGATGATCACCTTATGTGTAACTTGTGCCTAGTCTTCTACTTTAGTTGTGAATCAAGGTTATGTTACTATTCTAATGCTAGACAACATACTGTAACATTTTAGGGAAACCAACTAAATTGTTCTTTTATCATAAGTTGTTTAAATGTGTATAAAATTGATGCATATGGGCTTGATAAAGAATGTAAAGAGAAGAATTGCTATTTGGAACAAAAAATGTGAGTTTTATGGCATGATGAGTCGTAGATTTGTTTCTAACGTTTTATAGTGTTTTGAGTCCCTTGATGTTGTGGAATTGATGATTTCCCTTTAATTGAGGGTCGTATTATTATCTATGTTGGGTGATGATGTTGTTTTGATTGACATAGAAGTTACCTTACTTTAATGTTGAATGAAAAGAAATAGTCCTTATTGATAAGACTCCTTGTTGTTTTCCCCTAATGATGTATGACCTTAGTGTTTATTTTATTGTAAGAACCTTATATGGTATAATGAGATGACCTAACTTGATAATTGGGGATATATTTCCTAGGTACTAGAGTTTAGAATGCCTTGGTTAACTTACTGTAATTCCTTTTAAAGTGGTAATCACTTTTAAATGATAAAAATGGAGGTTGTTATGTTATGATCCTCTTAAGGTTGGGTTAAGTTTCACTTAATTGTGTCTACTCTTAGTTTGGGATGGTGATGGAGTAGTAAGGTTGTAGATATTTTCTACCTTTTCCTTCTATTTTTACTTGAACTTGAATCTAATATTTTTTTAGTAAGCTTGGTCATGATAGAAGTCTTGTCTCAAGTATAACTTGCACGACCTTTATTTTTGGTATGTATTGATTTACATTACCTTGAAGCTATTATGAGTGTTCCAAAGTACATGAAAGTAAAATGTTGATAAAATTTATGGTTTTGTCATGTTAATATACATCTTGATATTATAGTTGTGCGTTTGATTTGATGAGATAAGATAATAAACATGGTTGTAAACACTCGTGAGGTGAAATGTTTACCCTAATAATAGAAAGTTTAGTCTCTTTAAAATGAAAAGTGTAGAGTCTCTTAAAAACTATTTGACTTATATGATTTGGATTGCATAATTGTAGGTCCACTCTTGAAAAGTAAAAGCATGTTTAGCTAAGTGCTCATGCGTTTGCCTATGATTTCTGTGATTTTTCTCAAAATATGCTTATTGTGAAGGTTATTGGTATGTTAGAAATTGACATTTTATAAAATTACTTCCTATTTGTAGTGATGTGCTTGGTGTGACATACCATTTTTAGTTCACTAGGAAGGAAACATGAGCGTGCCTTGGTTTAAAAGTTTAGAATTTCCCATTGACCTTGTACTTAACTTATGTGTGAACTCATGATACATGTAATTGTGTTGAGGAGAAGGACATTCCTCTAAGGACATCACTAAGCATGGTATGGTTGACTATGCCCTTAATGACACTAGGTCTAACTAATAAAGATCTTTGTTGATTCAATTATCTCATGTCTATGTTCATTGAAATATAAGTGCCTAATTTCTTCTTGAGTATTATTGAAATCTGCCTAAGTGTGACTTAAAGAATAGTTTCAAGATAATCTCTTAATGAATGGAAGAGTAATCACCATGTTATGATTAGGAGAAGGAAGTTCCTCTTATACATGGTAAGAGCCTTTGTGTTTGATGCATGAAAGAGTGCGTAAATGGAAATTTTTTTTGCTTGTGCGCATTGAATTCGACTTGATAATGTTATAAATATGATGAACTGACCTATGATGCATTGAAGTCCTTGCTGTGATTAAAGTATTCTAAGTGTCATTGGAAGACGAATGTTCCCAAGTGGAGCATATTGTAATACACCCAAAATGAGCTACGGTGTCTAGATACTAAAATGTTCATCATAAAGTCTAAGGTCCTAAATTGACTTGTAATATGGTATTGAGGCAGTATGTAAAATTGAGGTGATTTGGAAGTCAAACGTCAAGGGACGACCAAGATGTTTGACGACTAGTCACCACTATGAATCATATGTCTATAAGTGTTTATATGTTGTATTTAAAGATCTTATGAAGTCTTAAAATGAGTTATAATGATTCTTATAGGCAGTATATGGAGTTTCGGGAAGTTTGGGGTCCAAACATCAAAGACATTCAAAAGTTAGCCTTAAGTCGCTCAAGTTTGTCTTCATGGGGCCTAGACTGTTTTGACGTGTTACGTGTATTTGTTTTGGGTGAAACTAATGTGGTACGTATAAAACTTGTTAAAGTTTGTATTTACGTTGGAAACGTCCCGATATAACTTCGAAAGGTCCCCACAAAAGGGCCCACAAGAATGACCCAAGGATGTCATGACACTGCCCTTGGAGTGTAAATCAACAACACCAATGCACACTCCGTGGGTTTACTGACGCACCGTCGATGGGGAGGCGTCGATGGTCACTTATCCTGCGGAATTCTTTGTAACTTGAAGCCTCAGACCCAATCCATAAAGGGCACAGAACGGCTCTTTGATGGTGGCCTACAACTGCTGATTTGCACACTGTTTTATATAGGGGAGAATGGTAAATTCACCCCACATCCTAACATAAATCTATTTGACTTATTTAACTATTTTGGGTGTGTATAAGTAATCTAAAACGTGACAAACCCATTCACAATACCATGCTTACTAAGTAAATCTATCCTCCAAAATCAATTCTCTGTAGAAACCTCCATTGTTGTTGAACTCAAGAACACCTTGTAGATGGGACTATCATGGGTTATGCACAAAATTTTAGTTTTTTTAAAGTAGATAAAGGTATGGTAATTTTTCATATCTAAGTAACCATTCAATTGGAGAGCTAATCTCAATGTTTCAAAGAAAATTTCATGGTCAAAGTTCTTCTTCTTCAATCTATCCATGGGTTCGTCCTAAAAACGTTTTAATGGTTAAATCATGAAGAACTAATGTTAACGTATTGGTTTTAAAGTGATTTTAATACCCTTGCATGATGAACCCATGTTCCTTCCAAAAATCGACTTAGCCCTTGCATGGGCATTGTAATCATGGCTAGTTAATGGTTGAATTGAAATTCTCTTACGTTTATTGTCTATATCTACTATTATTTACGTGAATTAATGTTGAATTGAGGATGAAGGATCCATGTGGATCAAAGCATAAAGATTTGAACATGCTTAACTTGTTTTTTCATGATTCAGTGTAACATTGGCCTTTTAATGATTTAATGTCGAATTAAATTAGGTGAAGATTATTATAGCTATTGTTTTAAGTTGAAATTATAGATGAATTTTGGTTATAAATACTTGATGATCAAATTAAATAAGACTTGCATGAATTGATCTAGCTTCTTCTAGACTATTAAGTAGTAACTTCTGATCTTGATGTTGAGATGGTTGCTATATGACTCGATTATGTTTTATTGTACTTAGCTACTACCTATAAGTATAATGTTATGATTATTATGTATAATTGATCCAATATGAATGAATAACCATTGAATTGGTAAAGATGGATTTGGACTCTTCTAGCCTACAAAGTGAATATTGTAATGTATATGACATGATCTTAATGTTATGGTAGATAAAACATGATATATTTTGAGTAATGATCTCTTTGGATACTTCCCTATATATGAATTCTTTATAAACATGATGCATTGATCATTGATTATCAAAGGGTGAGAAATTGGAAAGAATGCTTATCACCTCTACTTTCCTTATAGTATTGTTGTTAATGAAGACTTGTATGGCATTGGGTGGTATGGTCCACTTATGGTGGCGGTTTTTACTTTATTATCATTATATATGTGTTGACCATAGCCTTGAAGGCAAATTGATGAATATATGAATTAGTGGTTGTGAGAATATCCTTATGTGTAACTTTTGCCTAGTCTTATGTGTACGGAGGAATAAAACGATGAAAAGGTAGGATGCTTAACCGAAATGTCAAGGAGGGAAACAAGTCACTAAAATATACCTAAATATACCTTACCTGATCGTGAGCCTATTTTACCACCTAAGAAAGTCATATCGTGATCCTAAGAATAATTATGGAGAACTTAAAGTAGTGAAAATCCGGGCAAGCCTATGGTAATATGTATAAATTAGTTGTGAAGTTGTTCTGAGAGCAAGTGTTGAAACGTAATCCTTATGCTCAAACATAAATCACTATCTGAAAATGTAGATGTTATTTTGAAGTGAGGACACTAGTTACAATGGCGGTAAAATTATCACCTAGGTGAGAGATCGAAGAGGATAGGTGTGAAGTTGTGGTGAGTCTGTGTCATGGTCGTATCCACATAATTCAAGCCTAATAGTTATAGAATGCATGAAAATTATGAGAATAATAATGATTAATTTCCAAATGAATGCGAAAGCTAAAAGAAGTATACTCCTGTACAAAGATTTTGGAGTGAGTCATAGTGTGTCGCTAGAGGACAAACATCGAATTTAAGTTGATGGTTTGATATACTGTGTTTTCACGGTACATTCAATGTCTTTTCCTTAAGTTTAGTGTGTGTATACATCCTTTTTGTATTGATTTTTTATGTAGGTTTCTCTTTATTTGCTGGAAATCTGTATAAAGGAGATGGAGGAAGATTTGAGCAAAAATTGCAGAAGTGACCACCTTCGGAGCACACTACGGTCCGTCGTGACAGTGACGGTCCGTAGGTTTCACCGTTGTGAGATGAAAATTGTTGTTGAAGGATATTAGGGAAGTCTTACAAAGTGTCGGACTACGGAGTATCATTATGGACCGTCACAGCCACGACGGTCCATCCTGCAGATTCGTCGTGGTTATCAAAGAGTTGTGGAATGTAACCCCTCGACGGACCGTCGTGCTTGCAACGGTCTGTCATATCTGTCTGTCGAGGGTAACAGAGAGTAGATGAAGAAAGCAACAAAAAATTATGCCATATATGGAACGACGAAGCCCACGACGGTCCGTTGTGTCCATGACGGTGTATCGCAGGGATCGTCGATTCATACGCGTTTTGGACAGATTTGCCTTAAATAGAGTTTTTCTTTTATTGGGTTTTGTTTTATTATAAATAGTTCGAAATACCTCATTTTTGGGGTAAGACTTTTGGATATTTTCTAGTTCTCTTGTTTAAATATTGAACTCTTGATTTTGGTATTTTATGATACTTTTCCGGAATCAATTGTTTTGTTTTTGTGATTTATTCAAGTAAATTTATGGATTATGTTCATTCTCATAAAAGTAAGTGCATGAATTCTTAACTTATCAATCTGAATTTTTCGATTATTATCATGGGTAACTAAACTCCATAACTAGGGTTGTGGGAACCATGGGTAGATAACAAGGTAAAATCAACCTAAAATAACAATTCTAGAATAGTGTCTTCCATGTATTGCTAATTCTTTTGGTTAGAAGTCTTTTTAATGGATGGCCAACGTTAGAACTCGCCTTATTGCTACTTGACGGACCAAGGAGGTAGATAATAGGAAAGAATTATCAACATAGATTTACTGTATACTATCTAATAGACTAGTGTCGGTTGGTAAGAAGTAACTACTTAGTAAAATATCGAATATGATGCTTCATATGAGGTAATGATAAGGTTTAGTAAAGCAACACACGTAGCCGGACCAAGGTGCGAAGTGTAATACTCTAAATGTCGGACCAAGGATTTAGAGATTCCTAACTTCTCACTTTGCATGCAAGATACTTGGAAAAGATTGTTATAGCTAGAATTACCGAGTTAAGAGCCTTAGGGGAACACTTACGCCATAGTTATTCTCAATGCTTGATTAAACTCCAATACTTGAACCTGTCACTTGTTTACTTTAATTTAGCTAATTGCTTTTAATAATTAAAACCCCCTTTGGATATATGTTTTTCAGGAACTAATTGACTAAATAGAAGTAATAGCAGAATTAAGTTAAGTCTGAACTATTTTCCTTGTGGGAACGATCCCAACCTCACTAGTTCAGTTCTTTACTTGTTACGACCTTTTTTTACTTCCTTTCGAGAAGTAAATTTGAGTGTTACAAGTATCTATATGTATTTGAGTTGTTTCATTCTTGAAACGTTCGGGTACGACTCCCCAAGGACCAACCAAGGGCCCTTGAGGAGGTCCTTAGCATTTGAAGCAACACTTCCTAGCAGTGTGCATCTACAGGACATAAGACGGACCGCCTGTGGACCAACAGGGAGTCTATGACACCTTCTTACCATTATTAGGCTGGTTGAGAAGGTCCCTTCACCCGCACAACCTCTAAACTCATTGACGGAGTGCAGAGCTGCAGGCCACGGTCCGTGTGTGGATCGACGGGGCGTTGATAACACCTTCGTCCAACACATAGACAGTGCATGGAAGCCCTTGCCTGCACAGTCTTTGAACTCATCGTTGTAGTGCTGGCCGGAGGGGTGAGGGACCGTAGACTCATAGACGGCCCGTCGATCGGGGTCTTGTGTGTGAAGGTCGTGTTTTCTATTTATTTAAGTTAGTTTCATTTAAATATTTATGGGGAAAGGGGATTAATTGGGGATTTAAGGGAGTGTAATTAAGTTGATTAAGTCCCTATATAAATACCCTCAACCTTTTTGAATCTAAATACAACTCAGAAATAGACTCTTTTCCTTCTCTCTTATTTCTCTCTCTACTTGAACTCCCCATTGAAGACTAGCAAGGATTAGGGTGTGGGGTCTTGAAAGGGACGAATTCACCATCAAATTGTTGTCAAACATTAAGGTATGAGATCTAATTCACCTTTGAGACTCTATCCTCAAAGGGTTCCTTAAAATGGATTTCAAAAGATGAATTCTCTTATGGGTTTCATCCAATTACGAAATTGATGTTATAAATTGAGTTATTTATGATTTATTTAGGTTATATTATATATATTAACAAGAATTTCAACTTGATTATGGTAATTTTTAGTGTTTTGGTCTAAATTGAAGAATATATCTTATCCTCCATCCCTAACCCTAAGTTGTGATCTTGACCTATATTGTATTGTGATCATTCAGTTGAGTTGGTTGTATATTAGATTACTATCCTATGGTGTTATTATGATTAAATTAAGATGAATTATAGGCCTATACTACTAGTTCTTGAGATGTGGTTTAGGTTATGAATTGTAATGTGAAATTAGTCTATGAATCTTGTTTTAAGTTGCAAACTAGTGTTGAATTGTGTTATAGAGATGCAATAGGCGTTATTATCTTATTGGTTATCATTGTCTGATGATGTTACTCCCCAAATTGAGTTGAGTTATGGGTTTATGGTAAGACCTTGATGATAGAATATAATTAAGACATGGTAAGTCTTAGAATCTTTATCTTTATTTCCAATTGTGATTAATTTTTGTTATGTCATGACATTAAATTGGAGTATGCATTATACTAGGATTATAGGGTGGTATGATGTTGAATTGAAATGTCTTGACTATGTTGTGAGGTTGGTTAAGGTTTATGTGATATAAGTATGGTGAAAACTATCAATATGCCTTGATTTGCTATAAAGTGTTAATGTGTTAACCTCACTTATATGAATTGTGATGAAAGGTCTTATACTCATACAATTCTTATTGAGCTATTGATGATGATGATTATACAAGGGGTAGACCCTATAACCTAAACTAAGCTATCATTGATAATTAAAGGCTTAAAGACATTTAAAAATGGGACTCTACATTAAAATCGAGTGAACTAGATTGAGAAGTGTCCCTTCCCATATAGGGAAGGTAGGAACAGTATATTACTCTTGACATTGGATACTATAATGCATGGCACATAAAGAGGGTCCCAACTATATCTCCTAGTTCTTGAATTATGTTGCTCCCATATGAATACAAGCTAGTGGATCCATGTAGTTGCTATGTTTCATGTTTTGGTACTACCTTGGCATGTAGTCCACCTTTTTTCGGTGTAGGGTTTTATGACACTGGATTCCACACTAACTGATGTAGTATATGTCGGTTAAGGCAAGATGTTCCTAAAAGGTAAAATAAATTAAAGGACTTGAACTCTAACTTGGATATCCTAAGAGGTCTACGTTAGTATAGGTAGTGGTATGGGACTCTACATAAACATTGAACTAGTTAACCTTGAGGGGAGTCTTAGGAGGAGGTTCTTATATATGATTGTGTTATGATAATATATGATGTAGATATGATGACCATAGCACATTGTTGATACTATAGGTTGATTAGTTCACTTATGAGTATGCCTTGGGTTATAATGTTCATATATGATGAAATGTAAACCTAAATGCAATTATATGTAATGTTGGACATTGTTCATGTTTTGTTGTTGAGGACACTTGATTGAGTAAGGTTATGGGGATTTCCTTGGTCATTGCACTTGTTGAATTGATAAGGACTTGTCTGTAGCTGTCTTCCTTGTCATGATATGATTGACTTTTATTCATTCTTGTGATGTTATTCGTTGATGTTAGGATTGTAATGAATAATGCTTTTAAGCATGTTGGGATTGGTATTACTTTTTGTGTTAGTAAGCATGTTTGGTTGATTGATATGACTTGCTTGGCTTTGCACTAGGTATCTAAAGGGGCAAAATGGCATGTTTTGACTAAAAAGTCCCTTTTAGCATGTTTTGCTTGTATATATGCATAAGGTCTCATAATTAGTAGATATATATTACTAACCCCATTTTCGTCCCCTTTTACCAAATATGTTAGGTTCCAGTCGTTGAAGAGCATTGAAGTCAACATTGATGAAGGCTTGGATTCTTCCTTTCATACAAGTGGGGTAGGTCCTCAACTTCCTAGGGCAATGCCATTATCTACCTTACGGACTTGTTATGAGCTTAATGACTCTTTCATTTCTTTCCTTTTTAATTGAGTATTATACTTTTGTATGACATATATCTGGTCTTGTTTGATTGATGTGAGGGCTATGACCATATTGTGATAATCGTTTAGATGGTATGAGATGAGGCAATCGTTGAGGCTATTTCTATGTTTTACAAATATGTAGGTGCAATAAAAGTAGAAGGCTATGTAACCTTCCTATACGAAGGGTCTATGTATACTTTATATGAATATATATTATGTGTACGCAGAGGTCTATGTAAACCTCCATGTTGTGATAATCAAAGTTTTAATTTTTCCTCATTTTTCAATCTATGAGTGTAATGACGTTACACTAAGAGGCTAGTCTTAGTCCTAAAAAACGGCGACGACGACAAGTATGTCTAGTGGGTAAACCGGGATGTGACATAACCTCCTTTCCAAACACAACGATATAGTAAATAAACTTATTTACTGTATTCAAGATCATATTCAATTAATACATATACATTAATGACTAAGGTGCTTTAGCCTACTATTTCAAGGATTCACATTCATATTTTTCATTTATCAAGTAACGGACACTAGTCTACCAAAACAAGACACATATACTTTCAATTATCATATATAGCATATACTTTAAGAAGCACGTAGAGACAACATAGTATACATTCAAGTCATCCTATATACTTCTATTGAATCATCAACATAATTAATCATAAAGTGCATATATTTATTGAAGAAGATTTACACTTCAACATCAAGTCTACACACACAAGGCATCAGTATAGTCTATCATAATCACTTATATTCAATAAGGAGAATACATACTTTGCCTTAATTTATACATATAAACAATATAAACCTTAAAAATGATTACATAGCAAAATTATAAAATTATAATAACATAATAAATAAAGTAATGCCGACGTGGCTACATTGTTTCAAAATTCATAAAGTAATTACGACGAGGCCATATCTTTAACAAATATAACACATAAGCACCGCCACCATAAGTATATAATATCCATATTCATTATAATACAATAGATATACTACATAATATAAATAGATTTATGTAAGCATACCACCAATCCGATCTCCCAACTTCAATCCACAGCCAAACAATCAACTCATTACTCAAACGCTCTTAGTAATAGTCATGATCCCCAATTCAATCCAATAATATCAATATAAAATGATTAAAAGAACATATAATATACATATACTCAAATTGAGGCAGATTATAAACCATACAATCATAATATATACATATATCAATAGGCTTAAGCAATCTACACATGAATTCATTACTATTAAAACAAAATCTATTCAACCAGCTAAAGCAAATTATAATGATTTGAGAAGTTCAAGGGTTCTTTGAGAGTTTCATTGAAAATCATGAATGATACATCAATATCATAATATCTTATGGTTTAAAAACGTTTCATGCAAAAACCCTCGACTTAGAGTAGTAATTGGACTTTTTAATCTTTTTTAAATCAGCTTTGAAATTGACTCAAAGGTGATAGAAAGGCATAGATTAAGAAGTCCCATTCCTTTTTAGAATAATCCAAAGATAAATGAGGCAGAGCTCCATTGAGGATCTATAGTGAAGCTCCATCTTCAACTTGATCTCTCATGGTGGTTTTGGAGAAATTTATTGAGGGAAAGGGTTTTGGTCTTGGTGTTAGGTTCTAAAAGAGAATTTAACAGATTAAATAATTTTAAAAAATCCATGCACACCTAAGATAATTTTTATACTATTTTATAAGTCATGGGGTGAATTTCCCAAAACACCCCATGTTCACCCATGCAACTGGTAGGAAGAAAAATACAGATACTATCGACGAGCCCACGTACGACTCATTGTTTGGACGATGAACTGTGCTGGTGTAGCGTTGATTTTCTCATAAGGAAAATCTTGAGTGTTTTCTCTCACACCAATGACTGTGGATTGATGTCCTCCCATTAACGAGGTAATACCAAGCCTTCGGGGGCTTGATGCAAACCGTTGGTGGACACTTCCTTCGACAGTTTTGACCACGAGTTCGGTCCACCTCTTGGACCCCTTGTGAGTCCTACATGGAGTCATACCCGGACGTTGGACCCATAAACATGCATGTCTAGGACGTACGAACACCTCCAATCCATGTCAAGGCAAACAAACACATAAAACATGCTAAAAAACACCCGAACTCACAAAGAAGTCCAAAGGCTATCTTTCTAATGTCTTGGAGATTCTGAGATGTTTTACCTCCAAACCTTACCAAACTCAACATGCTTGTTTTAAATTTTATAGACAATATAAGTACTTCATAAACTCATGGAACACACATAAGTACATGGAAGAAAATAAGTGACTAGTCGTCGAACGTCCTGGTCGTCCATTAACGTTAGACTTCAAACATAACTATATTTACTTCAAAACTCACATATAGACTAATTAAGCTAACCATATACCTTTAAAACAGTAGTGAAGCTCTTTATAAGCCTAGTTAATTTTAGGGTATTTACATTCTCCCCCACTTAAGAATATTCGTCCTCGAATGACACTTAAACACCTAAAGGCATAATGACCAAACAAACAGCCCACTCTCAAACATAAAACATCATATACAAAACATATAGTAAGGAGGAACATCAATCTACAAAAAATACATCAATTAACTTCATGCAATTCAAGAAATTAAAACTACATCTATCAAGTCCTTATACTTTATTCTATACAATTCAAATTGTAAAACCTTGAAATCCAAGAATCATGGTAAACCCTAACATAGGTGTCATAAAGTTTAAACACTGTTTTAAGTCCATTTTTAAAGAATATAGGTCAATGAGAAGTTTTAAGAACCAAAACGTCCAGGAAGTCGGTTTAAAGAGACGTTACTGTGACATAGACTTTTTACTAACTTTTAGGAGTTGGAAATGTACGATAAAGGATGGAAAGGTATCTAATGGATGTATTAGTTTATTCATGGTTGAAAATTCTGGGTACGACTCACCAAGGATCAACCAAGGGCCGTTGAGGAGAAACCCTGCAGTTTGATGTAGCACTGCCTGGCAGTGTGCGTCAATGGGACAGACGACGGTCCTTGCATAGATCAACGGGGAATGGATTCCACTTTCTTCCCACACTTAGAAAGATTCTAGAAGGTCCTTGTTTACCTAGCTATTGCTACACACGACGAAAGGGGTTGACGAGGCGTTAGTGCATTGACTGGGTGTCGAGGCCACCGTTATCCCACAGTTAAAAAAATTTGAGGAAGCCCTCGCCTCCAGATTCTCTGAACGAGATGAAGGGTGCAGGACGGAGGGGGGGGGGTTCCGTCAACTCACACACAGACCGTCGATCGGGGACTCGTCGGTGATGGTCGAGTTTAACTAATGAATTTTAAATAATTTCATTTAATTAATTAAGTGGTTTAGGGTTTAGTTAGGGATTAAAGGGAGACTAATTAAGTTAATTCATCCCCTCTTTAAATACCCTGAACCCTCATTAACCTAAAGAGAACTCTCCAAATACTCTTTGTTCTATCTTATTTCTATCTCTACCTGAACACACCATTGAAGGCTAGAAAGAACTAGGGTTTGGGGTCTTGAAAAAGGGTGGATCCTTAATAATATTATTTAGAAAAAATAAGGTATGGGTTGTATTCACCTTTGATATTCTTTCATTAAAGGGTTCCTTCAAAATAGATTTCAAAAAGTTGAGTTTTCTTATGGGTTTCATTAAATTACAAAATTAAAATTATGGATTGAGTTGTTAATGGATTTTTAGGGTTATATTTAGTAGATTAACATATAATCAAACTTGTTTATTAAAATTGTTGATGGTTTGTTCGAATTGAAGAATACGATACTTTATCCCTAACCCTATGTAATGATCTTGACGTATGTTGTATGGTGATCATTCAATTGAGTTGGTTGTTCATTAGATTACTATGTTATGGTTCTATTGTGGATAAATTAAGATTAATTATAGGACTATCATTCTATTTCTTGAGATGAAATTTAGGTTATGAATTATAATGTAAAACTTGCATATGTACTTTGTGTCATGTTGTGATATAAAGATGAATTGTCTTATAGAGATGCAATTGGCCATGTTATTCTAAGTATTAGCATTCTACTCTAATGTTACCCCCCAAGTTGGGTTGAGTTACGGGTTGATGGAAAGACCATTATGATAGACTATGAAAAAGACTTGGTGAGTCTTAGAATCTCTATCTTTAATTCCAATTGTTGATAATTGTTGCTAAGCCATGATATTACATTGGAGTATGCCTTATACTAGGATTATAGGGTGGTGTGGCGTTTAATTTAAATTTCATGACTATGTTGTGAGGTTTAATAAGGTGTATGGGGTATAACGATGGTGAAAAGTATCAATGTGCCTTAATATGTCATGAAAAGCTAATGTGTTAACTTCATTTAAATTAATGTTTATCGTTTTGTGTCGGCTGAATATCAGCCATATGTAAAAAGTATTGTGCCAGTCTTTTATTTTTATCGTTTTGCGTCGGCTAAAAAGCCAATTGTATAAAAGTCGTAAAGTAAATAGTAATTATGTCGGCCAATAATAAAGAAAGGCCACTAAGTTAAGTTTTTTGTTTTTGCGTTGGCCAAATAAAAAAAGGCCAAGTGTAAAATAGTTGTCGGCCATAATGGCCAAAGATGTAAGATTGTTATGTATAAATAGAGGGTTCTCCTCATAAATAAAATCATCAATCTTTCACCAATCTTTCACCAATCTTCCACTACTCTCTTCTCTCTATAATATTCCTCTTTAACGCTTCCCCCCCAAAAA
>NC_028643.1:32316654-32388784 GCF_001406875.1 Solanum pennellii
AAAATTTAAATTAATGTTTATCGTTTTGTGTCGGCTGAATATCAGCCATATGTAAAAAGTATTGTGCCAGTCTTTTATTTTTATCGTTTTGCGTCGGCTAAAAAGCCAATTGTATAAAAGTCGTAAAGTAAATAGTAATTATGTCGGCCAATAATAAAGAAAGGCCACTAAGTTAAGTTTTTTGTTTTTGCGTTGGCCAAATAAAAAAAGGCCAAGTGTAAAATAGTTGTCGGCCATAATGGCCAAAGATGTAAGATTGTTATGTATAAATAGAGGGTTCTCCTCATAAATAAAATCATCAATCTTTCATCAATCTTTCACCAATCTTCCACTACTCTCTTCTCTCTATAATATTCCTCTTTAACGCTTCCCCCCCAAAATTGGAATTGTGATGAAAGGACTTATACTCATACAATTGTTATTGTGCTATTGATGATGATGATTATACAAGGGGTATACCCTATGGCCTAAATTAAGTTATTATTGATAAATAAAGTCATAAAGACAAATCAAAAAGGGTCTCTAGCTTAGCACCGAGTGAACTAGATGGAGAAGTGTCCTTTACCACACAGGGAGGGTAGGAACACTACATTACTATGGAGATTGAAGACTATAAAGCATGGCACATAAAGAGTGTCCCAACTAAACCCTTCTAGTTCTTGGACTGTGTTACCCCATAGGAATACTAGCTAGTGGAACGACGTAGTTGCTATGTTTTATGTGTTGGTACTACCTTGGGAAGTAGTCCACCTTTTTTCGGTGTAGGGTTTTATGACAACGAATTACACACAAGCTCATGTATTCTATGTTGGTTAAGGTAAGATATTCCCAAAAGGTAAAACAAAGTAAAGGACTTGATCTCTAACCTTGATAACCTAAGGGGTCTAGCTTAGTCTAGGTTGGGGTGTGTGACTCTACATAGACATTGCAATATTTAGTCTTGAGGGGAGTCTTACGAGGAAGTTCTTATATATTTTTGTTAAGAAAATATATGATGTATATATATGATGACCAGTTCATATTGTTGATACTATATGTTGATTAGTTCTTTTATGAATATGCATTGGATTATAATGATAATATAAGATGAAATGAAAGCCTAAATGCCATGATATGTAAAGTTTGACTTTGGGCGTGTTTTCTGGTTGAGGATACTTGATTGAGTAAGGTTATGGGGCTTTGCTTGGTCATTGCACTTGTGGACTTGATAAGGACTTGTGAGTAGTTCTTTTGCTTATTATGATATATTTAACTATTATTCATTCTTGTGATATTCCTTGATTTTAGTTTTTAGTAAATCATAATTCTATGTGTGTTGGGATAAGTGTTACATGTGTAGATAGTAAGCATATTTGGTTGATTAATATGACTTACTTGTTTTTGCATTAACTCCCTAAAAGGTGTAGAATGTCATGCTTTGATAAAAAGTCCCTTTTAGAATGTTTTGCTTCTGTATGTGCATAAGATCTTATACTTAGTACATGTGGAGTACTAACCCTGTTTTATTCTTTTGTCCCTAACATTTTAGGTTCCGGTAATTGAAGAGTTAGCAAGGCTGTTTAAGGATTGGATTCTTCCTTTCATCCAAGTGGGGTAGGTCATCAACTTTTAAGGGTAATTCCATCTTCTAGCTTTGAATTTGTTATGAGCTTAATGACTATCATTTCTTTCCTTGTCATTTGAATATTGTACTTTTGTATGACCTATCCATGGTCTTGTTGAATTTATTTAATGGCTATGCCCATAGTGTGATATTCGTTTAGATGGTATGAGACGAGAAAATCTTTGAGACTATTTCTTTATTTTTTTAGATATGTGTAATAAAAGTTTAAGGCTATGGAACCTTCCTATATTAAGTGTCTATGTATACTCGATATGAATATATATTATGTGTATGTAGAGGTCTATGTAAACCTCCAAGTAGAGAAAATAAAATTTTTAAATTTTTCCGCATTTTTCAACCTATTAATGTAATGATATTAAACTAATAGGCTAGTCTTAGACATTAAAAAGGGTAACGATGCGGGTTACGTCTCGGGGCTAGACCCGAATGTGACACTAATGATTAGAACAATTTAAGAAACATTTCAATTTTTCTTATAGTGAACATGCTTCACAATTTAACAAATGCAACACTTAAGCAATTTCTTATAAATGCTTAGAAAATAAATCTCATATAACAATTTAGAGATGCTCATTATTCATTTTCTTCAAAATATTAGCTACCCTACATTCACATGAACAATGAGGAAGATACCATACATAAATATTCATTTTCTCATTTAACAAGAATTCAACCAAAACGTGCATATTATAAGGAGAATGTTTGGAAACTGTTTTTATCACAAAAGACTACAACACAAACCAAGTTAGTAGGAACTCTTTGTTTTAGGCTTGAATAAGCATATGAGGAAAAGATAAGGATATCTCATTCCCAACAACCATAGTCTTAACCCTACTCCCCCAATTAGGAGAAACCCAATCTAAGGTCAATATAAACATACTACAAGGAACCTTTCCCCTTACTAACACTTTCTCACCAACTCTCCAATTTACTAGAAATATTGAAACAAAAATATCTAGTCCATCTCGAAAAAAAACCAAAGACTCTCAAAGGTATAACAATCTAGCCACAACATGCCCCTTACAAGGAGAATAACCTTTACTCATTCTAACCTCCCCTCGTTCCTTTCTAAGATTGAAGTTAAACAAATCCAAACCATCTAAACTATCATTCCGTCACACCTCCAATATACTTTTTAACCACCTCTCTTAATAATACACCCCTTTATAAGTAAACTCAACAAACCTAAGTCATCAACATAATCTTTCATACCCCATATAACAAGTCACACCTCATATTTTTCTATCCCTCAAACTTAACTTAACAAAGTTCACCTTTTAAGGACCATTACAAAATGAACAAACAAAACACACCATATACAAAGCTCTTAGGGACAATTAGAAGAATGAAGAAATGAAACTTTTCCTAGAACTCAGTATCCACCGATTCTTAATGTTGAGCACTTAACATTATGAACAAACTCTATTGAATGTATAACTAGAGACAAAGTAACACACTTCCAAACCTTATGCTCTGATACCAACTTTGTCACAGCCCACAAGTACACCCAGAATTTATAGCATTATTGAGTTATCAAACGGCATATGATACACCAAATAATCTAACTGAAGCCAATTGTACTATCCATTGCATAATATAATATGGAATATATATAACAATTTAAAACTTTTTCGCACACGCAGAAACTATTTTTATCAATAAGAAAGCGGAAGACTCTCATTAAAACATAAAACCTTAACAAGGTCTCTTTAAACCATCTATACTTTGTAATATACAACATTTGGGACTGAGCCCATATGAGATATAAAAATAAAGAATAACACATAGGGAACATGGATATTTTCCATGAATTGATGAAGACTCACCAAAAATTCATTATGAACCATTAAAAACATATTCATCTTTCATGGCATATCAAGTCTCCAATCCCTAATCTTTAGTCAAAAAGATAAAATAAGCGGTGAGAACATTGAATGAACTAAGTATGGAAGTTATGCAAAAATAATGAAAAAGGGACATTTAGTGAATAACATGCTTTTCATGATATTTGATAGAACCTTCATAAAATATTTGAAGAGACATATATAAAATTATCAGTCACATATATAACAAATTAAAGTAACTTTATTTCACAAACTTCACATATAAGCCACATATCATAAGAGAACATCAAGGACACTTTAAAGCACATAAACATGAGACCCCTTTAACAAAGGTTATGAAGCGAGCGCCTATACAATCCCTTCACAAATACTAAAGCGATCTTTTAGACTACCTAAAGTAAGATTATTCCCATTTCTTTAATAAAACTCCCTACCTAGAGTTACTTTAAGACTCACCTATGTAAGAGAAGAAGACAACGCCGATACACCCTATGCAATCCTACCTAGACAATACTCAAAGCTACCCTCAATAGATACCTTTTAAATCTTTACATAAGTTATCATATTGATTAAGCCATTTAGAAGACATTCAATAATGAAGGAAATTAACATAATTGTCTTGGTGAAGACATAGGGAACTCATATACTAATATCTTAAAATCCAACTAGTGAAATGTAAGGATAGCATCCCATTCAACTACATAATCTTCATAGAACTTATCCAACACTAGCATGAATCCCACATGATTAGAGTAGGAAATCACCGACATAGACCATGTTATCTAGGCATGTATTCCGGAGTTATAACCTACTTTGATGGAGGTTGTTCTAATTGCCAATGGTAGAACGAGGACACATCCCATGTAGGAACATGTCAATGAATTTCGAGGGTTTCTTCGTTCTATAATGTCGTGTTAGTTAGAGAAACTCCGCAAGCATATTCACTCGGTTCTATCCTTTGTTATCATAAAGTAATTTAGTAAAGGAGTATATGAAGAGGTACTATATATTGTTCACAACCAAATCATAATACAACTTACCAAAGAGAATCCACTAGGGCTGCCTACAATGGTTAAGAAAACAACAAAATGGCTTTCCTAATGACGTTTCCATGCCTTTTCAGCCAACCATCCCTATGTCCATCATTCACTTGAGAAGATACCATTGCGGCTTTCAACTTCATGGATATTATAACCTTCTTTCGAAAAGTCTCCACATAAATGACATTTTTTACTAAATTCAAGATCATATTTCATTCATACATATACATTCATGACTATTGTACTATAGCCTTCTAAATCAAGGTTTCATATTCATATTCTTCATGTATCAAGTAAGGGAGACTAGTCTGCATAAACAAGACACATATATTTTCCATTATCACATGTAGCATATAATTCAAGAAGTTAGTAAACTTGAAAGTCATCCTACACATTTCTATAGAATCATCAACATAACTAATCATAATGTGAATATAGTCATTTAAGATAATTCACACATCAACATCAAGTCCACGCACAAAAGTCATCACTATAGCCATCATAATCACCTATATTCATTTAGGAGAACACAAATCTAGACTTCATATGTACACATAAACCATATAAAACTTCAAAATGTTAACATAGCCATGTTATAATATTATAATAACATAACACATAAAGAAATTCCGATGAGTCCACATTGTTTCACAAATAATAAAGTAATGATGACGAGGCCACATCTTTCACAAATATATCACATAAGCACCGCCACCATAAGTGGACCATACAAATCATCGTTATAATAAAAGTACTATACTACATAATTTCAAGATATTTACGGTAGCATACCACCAATCCAATCGCAAAACTTCAATCAATAGACAAATCAACCAACACTTTAGTAAAAGGCTCTTCCTAATAGCCATGATCACCAAGTCAATAAATTTAGATCAATATCCAATGATTAAAAAAATATACAACATTAATGCAATAAAATTGAGGAAGACTATAAACCATACAATCATGATCTATACATAAATCAATAGCCCTAAGCAATCTATAAATGAATTCATTACTATTAAGCCATAATCAATTCACCCATGCTAAAGCCAATTAAAGAGATTAGAGAAGGTAAAGTGTGCATGTAGAATTTCATTTAGAATAATAAATTATACATCAATTACATCATATTTTAAGATTTGAAAAAGTTTCATGCAAGAACCTATGACTTAGAGTAGAAAGACATTTAAATGTTTTTGAAATATTTGAAATCGTCTTTTAAATTGACTCTAAGATGATATAAATCCTTAGATTAAGAACTCTCATACCTTATTTGAATAATACAAAGTTAATTGAATCATAAACTATATTGAATATGTATCATCAAGCTCCATCTTCACCTTGAGTTCTCATTGAGTTTTTTGGAGAAACCTTCGGAGGGAAGGGATTTTTTTCAATGTGATATGGACTAAGTTCACTCGTGCAGCAATCAGAAAAATGCAGACACTATCGATGAACCCACCTACCCCTTGTCGTTTCGACAAAAAGTCATGTTGGTGTGGCGTGGATTTAGTCAGAGGGCCATCCGTATGGGCTTTATCTCTCACCACTTACTGTGGAGAGACGACCCCCATCCATGTGGTGTTACACAACCTACGAGGCGTCGATGCCAACTGTAGGTGGACACTGCCTTGGGCAGTTTTTATTACAAGTTAGGTTCTCCTCTAGGATCCCTTGTAGGTCCTAGGTGTTGTCATACCTTGACGTTGGACCCATAAAAATCACATCTAGATCTTAGGAAAACCTCCATTAAAATTCAAAACAAACAAACATGTAAAACATTCTAAAACACACCCAAACTCACAAGGTTGTCCAAAGGCTATCTTTCAAACGTCTTGGACGTTTGATCTCCAAACCTTACCAAAATAAACATGCAGCCTTTGAAAACTATTTGTAACCATAAAAGGACCTCATAAAATTATGAAACACACATAAGTACATGGAAGCACAGAAGAAACTAATCGTCGAACATTTTTGTATATTTCAAACTGGATAGGATTTACTTCAAAACTCACATACACACTTATTAAGCTAATCAAAATACTTAAAAACAGTAGTGAAGCTCTAAATAAGACTAGTTTATTTTAGGGTCGTTAAACTCTCTCTGATAGATGTGTTGCGACTCACACCAATTAATTAGACTCTACTAGATCTTGCTTTTACGAGACTTTGAATCCTATTGACTACTTCATAACCCTATGATGTGATACAACATTTGTAATGACCGAAGAAAATACTTAGAATACATGGTATTCTCATATCGTCACACTGTGTAATTGACCTCTAGGGGGTCTTGTACAAGGCCTTAGACATTGTTCATGGCATTACATATATGAAAACTAGTGTAGAATTAAGCTTTTTCACAACATATTTAAAAATCTCTTTTATAGGAAACTTATGAAATCACTATGTTTCATAGTATCCAACTTAGACTCGCAAATATCTTTGGGTCACATCCCATACAAAAATCGAATAGGAATAAGAAAATCTATTACAATGTCTTTAACTAGGAAAGCTAAACATGTTCATGTCCTCGAATCAGTTGAGGGCATACAACAACTTGCTTTAATGAGTGCTAGTATCCAAACATCACTTCAACCAGCACCTCTCAAGATCCACCTACACATTTCGAAGTAAAAAACATATGTTATTATCACATTTTATGTAGTAAGTATGTGATATGCAATAAAATCATGCTAAAGGGACATTTATATGAAGCATGCTGTTTTTGAATAAAACATCATAACATTACTAGCCTTACCTCACCATAATTTCATTAGCAATGATGGGTACATAAGGGGATGCCACTCAATGGTTAATAAGATAGCTTAACTTTATTATGTATGATCTCATGCTGTTCCACCCAACCAATCCGTAAGTACGTCATTCATACAAGAAATATATCTGTCATCAAACTTCATGGATATTTCAACCTTTTTTCTTGATTGAAGGTTCCAAGTATGACCCTCTTAACAATGTTCACGGTAATATTTCGACCATGCACTATAATACCTCTAAAATGACAGAGTTGAAGATAGAGTCTAACATGGTTTGAATTAGTGTCTAATATCCTTAAATATTTTATTAAGCAGTATTGACGTAGTGTCTAATGTTTTAAATGCATTGGGAGTCAAACGTCACGGAACGACCAAGATGTTCGACGACTAGTCACCTATGTGCCTCATGTATGGTTATATTCGTAAATGTGTGTTTAATTAGTTAATGAGTTCTTTAAATTAGTTATTATAGTGTATGTAGGCAGTGCATCATTTTTCATGATGTTTGGAGTTCAAACGTCCAAGAAAGTCCATGACGTTTGAAAGGTTTAACCTTAAATGAACTTGTATATCTTGGCATCTTTCGTCAAGTTTTATGTGTTCATTTATGATGAAATTGATGTGGGAGGTCCTAAAATAGTTTACGATAATATTCGGGTTTGAAATATCCGGGAAAACATCTACAAGGACAATTCAAGGGTCCTTGAGGAAGGACCCATCTTGGTGGCCAATACTGCCTAAGGCAGTCCAACCTACGGATGGAAAATGATGGCCAGTAGCTTGGTCTACATCCCGTACGTTGAGGTCGTCAATAGGAACTTAGCCTAGGGATATTAACTCTCATTTTCAAGGCTCTTACCCAATCAACGGATGACAGAATGATCCATTGGTGGACGGATGCCGAATCGATGGGCAGTAGTGTTTGAGGGTTTGTTCTTATGCAGTTCACTTATCTGTTGAAGGGTGAATTGGTAAATTCATCCAACGTTCAAATAAGAGAAAGGGAGGTTACTTAGGGGTATTTTGGGTATCTTATGTGGGTATATAACTCCTAAATACCTAGATGAATTCATTCTTCAAAACAAAAACTCAAATTCTCTAGAAATCCATTGTAGCAAAACCTCATGGAAGAGAGTGGATTGGAGATTTGAGTGGTTATCCTTCATGTGGTGATTAAAATCAGTGGGGTATAATTTTTTATCCTTGAAAATCTACTAATCCAGGATACCAAAATTCAAAGAGTATTCTAAAGTTTTCCAAAGATGAACTTGTCCAATTTTTTGATCTATCCATGGGTTCTTGCATTAAATGTTTTAAATCATTGTGTATTGAATGAGTTGTTGACTATTAAATTATTTTAACTTCATTATTCTATGAACCTATGTAATTGATGAATCCTAGATTTTTACTTCTGTATGGTTTACTTGATATTGACTGATGCTGCTGAATTCTAGTGTAATTTTCTATGGATTATTAAAAGATACAATAATTGTATTCAATTTATGAATAGATTATCTTAGATCGATAAATTTATGTTGAATTTGCCTATATTCATTGAATATTATGTTTTTTGTACTCAATTGATGTTCATTCCATGGGTAAGGGCCTTATGGTATTAAATTGGATGTTTTGGCTATGGATTGAAGTGGTGATATGGATTGGTGGTACTCTGCCATAATACTCTTTATTTCATGTTATGTAGCTCTTGAATTATGTTGTGATTTGTATGGTCCACTTATGGTGGCGGTTCTATGTAACTGATGTGTCCTTCTCAGCGACCTTATGCATGACGATGATCATGGCCTTGTCGGCATACTACATGAACTATTATTGTTATTTGAGTATTTAATTATGTGAAGTATGATCTTATTTACCTACTTATTAAGTAACGTGAATGTATGTGCTCTTCTATCAATAGTATGTGATCATGTTAGCCCATTGCTATGTCATTATATGTGTATTCTTAGATTTGATGCATGATTATTCCTACTTGTCTAGATGAGTCTATGATGGTTATGATGGTTATATTGATGATGCTATAGTAGTGCATGGGGTAACTTAAAATTGTTAATTATTATTCTTATGTGCTTCTATAATGATATGCAATATGTGCTAAAGTTAAGTATTGGTGTCTTCAATGGTAGACTTGTGTCCCTTACTTGATACATTACATTTGCAAATGTGAAGTATTGGTGTCTTCTGTGGTAAACTTGTGTTCCCTACTTGATATATGTATGAATATGAATATGATATGTCTTGAATTAGGATGATAGATCCTCGTAGTTTTGTATCTATTAATGATACGAGACCTTGAAAGATGTTAAGAAGATCATTTTATGTTAAACCTTGAACCTAGTAGTAAGGTTATGAAACTTAAAGTAAAATTCCTAATAGTATATTTCTTGTAATGAATGACGTACTTAAGGTTGTTTGTCTGGAACGACATCATATCATCCTTAGGAAAGTCATTAAAAGCTATCTTCGTCGCCATTATAAGGATGCCCTAGGGGACCTCTTTGATAGGGTTAATATGATTGGAATATGAACAGGATATGAAACCCTTTCTATGAACCTTTAATGTAAATTACTCTATCATAACAAAGGCTAGAACCAAGTGAGTATGGTAAGGGAACTAGCTCTAGTTAAAGAATTAGGCTAGAGTACAAAGTAAGTCCTTCATATTCTCGAACCATGTGTTTAAATGGGATGTTTCCATGTTCTACTATTGGCATGTACAACATTCTCCATCTTTGTAAGTTACAACTCAGAATTCCATGCTTGCTACTATTATATATGTCTGTTATTGTGTATTCTCATAATAAGGGATACCTACTACTTTTGGAGAAATTCTATGACGTTTAGGTGGTGGTATGGGACGCTCTCTAGACATTGCACAATACGCTTTGAAGATGTTAGTGAGAGTCTCTATATCATCTCCAAGATCATTACTTGAATGTCCTTTATGGGATGAATGAGACTTAAATGAACTAATGAAGGTATTGACTTAAGTAAAGAAAGCATGTTAAATGAATAAATACTTATCTAGAGTAGTTAAGGATTGTCTAGTTATGTTTTGATGAAGGCATAGGAATTGTCATTTCATCTCTTACCAAGGAAAGTCTTAAGATTTACAATAGTTTTGGAAGTTGGTAAACTATGTAAACATGATACATACGTAGGTAGTCTTAAGGATTACATAGGTAACCTTGAAGAGGTCAATCATGCACGTTATCTTCTTGATTAACTTGAGTAATTCTTTTGATAACCTTTGGAAAGAAGAATGTCGTATTATGTGCTATTGTATTTAAGTGAGAATGATCTTATCCTAGGTAATCTAAAGGATCTCTTGAGTGTGCGTAAAAGGGATTCTATATGTGGTCACTTCACAACTCACTCAATTTAACCTTAGCATCACCTTTTGTCAGAGAAATATCATGCTTATGTGTTTGATATATTGTAAGTGTGTATGTCTCAATATAGGTGGTCATAAGGATCATTCAGGTGTGCCTAGAGAGGGTGTATGTACAATCTCTCTTTGTATTACTTAAGTGAGTCATAGGATAGATTTTAGTGGGGGGAATTACATGCTAGAATGTGTCTTAGGTGAATTGAAGGAACTTCATTGTAAAAATGAAATCAGCGCACTGCAACGTTTTCTAAATAGATGATAAATTGCATAAGTGACTTCTTATGTGTGTGTATAAAGTGTTAAATGTTTTTATTAAGCTAAAATTATGATATTTTAATCAAATGATACGTATTTCCATTATATGTCTGTTTTCATGATTTTTATGAATTACTCCATACTTAGTACATCTGGTTATACTAACTCCTTTCTTTTATCTAACTCTAAAGTGATTAATAGGTGAATTTGCTTTTGGGAGCTAATCTGTGATTAGAGGTTCGTTCAAGAAAGTTGAATTATGTCTTCATTTGACTCGAGGGCATAGATGTCTATTATTTTTCTTATTGAAGTATTGTAATAGAACTGTAGTACGATATTTCTAATGCGTATAGACCGATTCCCAAGTACTCTTGTGTCTATGATTTGATTAAATGAGACTTAGAATTTCGTATGGATTTTATATTAAAGAGATTTTGAAAGACTATTCGAATAATTGTGAAGAGTTTTAATTCCTCACTACTTTTCCATTGTAGATATATGTGATGAATAATAGGAAAGGACTTGTATAAGACCTCTGAGAGGTCAAGTACGCCGGTTGCACTTCGAGAGTGACATATCTTCTATCGTGTGGTCTCGGGATGTGAAAAGCTTTGTATCATAGAATAGGTTATGAAAGTGGTCTGAGGAATCAAAAAGTCTCATCAAGTCTGTAAAATTCCAAAAGATATACTTGTCTAGTGAAGTGTCTATTAGGCTTTATGAATATGTATTAGGGTATATAGGAATCCCAATTCCCAATATTGAGTAATATTGGGCATGTTAGAGAATATTGTTTTAAGGGTTTTAACCAATTTCTATGTATTAACAAGTAACATAAAATATACTTTGATGTTCAAATTCTCAAAGCCAATCTTGTTTAGGAATTGTACCTACAATGAAGACCCTAAGCTAAATTTTTTGAATTCTTACAAAATTAGGTACGAGGCATCTTAAGTGTCAAGCCTATGTACCATACCACATGATTATGTAGATTTAGAAGTGCCTAAAGACATAGTGAGGTTACTTAGGACAAGAAGTGTGCAGAAACACATGTGCAACTACATGTCCTACCGGCCGAGACATCACACGACCAAGCCCAACAAAATTCGGTTAGGGCAGTTAGGTGGAAGGCACCCGTTAGGTCAAGCTACGTGGGTCCTAAAATCCTAACCAATCTTAGGCACTAACTAACTAACCTAACTCTAAAACTAACCTAGGAATAACTAAAATAAACTAACTAGTGTACCTGAAATCCAAAGACCTAATCGAGTGACACTAACCGAATAACAAACTAAAGAAACATCCTAGTACCTAACCTAGGATGGTCCAACGGAGGTTGTTACGGTCCTAGTGACTTAGGGGTACTTTAGTAATTAATCTATGTAATTTAATTAATTAAATTAGAGACTTAATTAATTAAAATAAAATCATGCTCAAAACCGATCCTTAAGCAAATTTTAAGAATTTGGCTAAGTCAATTGCTATCCTATTTTTAGTAAATTTAGGAGGGGTGTTTTGGTAATTAGCTATTTTATTTATTTAATTAAGTTAATTATCCTAAGATGAATTAGTGAATATTAATTTCCTAAGACTTAGACTCACATTTATTAGTAAGAAACGGCTGAAAATCAGTGAACAAACGTAAGAAAAATGGAAAAATACTCTTGGTACTCCTTAGGAGATTTCAAGGCAATTCTTCAAGATTTTCGTGCAAAGTACAGGATGATCTTCGTAGATTCAATTCTACAGTAATGTATGGGTTTTATCTCTTGGATTCCTTTCCCATGAGGCATTTCAAAACGTTTTGAATTCAAGAAAACCGAAACTAGTGTTGTTCCCAATGAGATTGTCAAATGTTCATCTCCGTTGTTTTCCCTAGTTTCGATTCTAGTAGTGTGTATAATGCATCTCTCAAGCATGTTGTTGGTATGTGCTGCTAACTGATCATTATGTGTAGGTTTCTATGATTTTATAATGTTGAATGATTCCTATAAGTTAAATCCGTAGGATTAGAGTATTATTTACATAAGATATGAAATATTTTAATACCTAATTGTGTTTGAGAAGATGAAATTGTTAAATGTTGGATTGATTAAAATGATGATATTACTATAATATATATATGAAGTTAATTGAATTTTCTAGTGATAATATAATGACAAGTCTATAGTGAAAGTTTTGTTTATGCCAATAAATTGGCCAACAATATTATTTCCACAATATGTAATAGAATTTGCCAATGACTAAGTCATACTAATATTGTATGGTTAATGTATAATTGTGATGTTCATGTAAGGCCAAATACATGTTAAAGATTAACTTGACAATATGTAACTCAATGAACTCATAACCTAGGGTATGCCAATTATTGGCACAAGTCCTAACATACCCTATCTAAATGAACTTGTTAACATAGTAGTACATTTAATAAGTCCTTATAACTTTCATAAAGAATGGTACAAGACTACCAAATAACATTGAACAATATAAGGTGAGTAATGACATGACTAAAAGCTTATGAGTTATGAAATTTACCTATAATGGGGTGTTAAAGGAAGTGAGACAAGTTCCACTTGAAGCTAAACAATTATGTTAAAGATACTCATATTAGAGGGTGTTAGAAATTGTGAGTCAAGTCTCAATCATACCATAATGATAACTTAAGATTTAAATTCAAGTTCATCAAGTATATAAAGGGATTACAAGTTATCCATTAATCTAAGCATACCTCATACTATTAGAATGCTTCCTTAATGTATGAGTCAACTCTAAAAGTGGTAAAGTATGATAAATTGAGCTAAGCACCAATAAACTAGTAATTAGCTTGTGCAAGCACATCTAAGCCTCATGAGATGAGACTACCACCAAGGTGGATAAGGCTCTACAAATTCTCCATGTCTTTGAACTATGTGGCCATCATAGGTTACTAGCTAGTGGATCCACCTAAGAGTACTAGGAAGTACTCAAGATCAACTTTGGCTGGTGAACCACCTCTCTTTAATCTGGGGAAGACACTGTATTTCATGTTAGACACATGTTCTATGTTTGTTAAATGCTAAGGATTTCTTTCATAAAGTAAGAAAGATAGAACGAATGAACTAAAAAGATGAGGGGTGTTCGGATAGGATCACCAAAGGGTGAGTTTAGACTAAGTAATGATTCAAGTCATTCTTAGTCATTGCACGTAAATATTCAAATGAAAGCCTTAAAATAATATCCTAAGTCAACCTAGAATGTTCAAAGTTAAAATGAGATCAAAGAAGAAGAAATGTAGGTTCAAAGTGAACTAAGTAAGCAGAAGCATAAGTATTTCAAATCATCATTGTTTGATAAGAATGGAGTTTTAACGGTTATTGGCTTATGCTAATCAAGGGAACAAAACAAAATGACTCATCAATTGGAGTATGAATATATACCCCAACATCTCTATATTTACATAAGATCAAATAATGGGCATAGACAATAAAGATTGGCTTATAAAGGTTTCATGCCCAATTTAACAAGAATGGAAAGAATAACTTGTGAGTATGAGATTCATTGTACGAATGAGACTACAATGACCCATTTCACTCGTAAGTTAAAACATAGGATCAAAGGATATTATTGAACTACATAACAAAAATAAGAAAATACTAAAAAACAAGCTAAGTCTTGAGAGAAAGCTCTCGACCTAAGTGGAGCAAAAATATTAATTTTTGCTTGAGTTGTTCTAAATTAATGTTCATGAATCCAAGGTCTTATGATCATATAAAAAAAGTGTTGTGTGATTTAAATTGATGAAAATATGTTATATTCATATCATGATTCATAACTAAAGAATTAAGAAAGTGAAGTGAATTCACTTTCCCAAATATGGCATGTTGCTATAGGAAGAGCTTTTCTTTATCATGCATATTCCCTATTTATTTTTTTGCATACACCCATACTTAGTAAAAGTGTGTAATAACCCATAGACAATTAATATTTTTGTAGGTGCACATCCTTGAAGAAGATTGAAGATTTATTGAAGTTGTTTGAACTACTATCTCCAGACTTTTGTAGGTCCTCTTGAGTTCAAAGATGCCAACACTTTATCTTCTAGCTTTGGTAGAGTAGAGATAGCTAGTGGAGGTTGTCCCTACCCTTTCCTTTAAAACATTGGTTCAAGCTTTCGTATTAAGGCCAACTTGGAAACTTTTAATGATATTATGAATTCTGATTTCAATTGTACAATCTGTAAATAGATGGTTGCTTAATTTAAGCTGTTAGTATATCACTCTTATGCATGAATTGTACGAAGTCTAAGTATACTTCACTAAACTTAAAAAAATTTAAAATTTTGGCTAAATTTAATTGTATAATTGTGATGAAATCTTATATGAGGCTTGTTTGTGACCTCTGAGAGGTGAATGACGCCGGTCACATCTAGGGTCTACAACCCCAGTGTGACAAACTTATTACAAAAGCATGAGGTTAATGTACCAGGGAACTAAGTCTCAAAATAACCATGTTGCGTATTTTATTGCTTATGGTTATGATGTTCACCACAACTATGACTTAGAGAATTAGCGATGTTTTCTGGGTAGAGTTTTGAAATTTTGTGTCATTCTATAATCTAAATTCCTTCTTGTGTGTGCGTGTAGAAAAATGAATACAAGAAGAAATGCAGGCAAGAGTGATGGAGAAGCAGCTGCTGGGGGAAACCATGCTCCTCCTCAAGCCCCAGCTGCTGGAGTGCAAGTTCATGTCAACACACTGTGTTGACGGATGGAAAAGTGAGAGCAACACTATTTCAGATAGCCCAAACCATCATTGCTAAGGCAGTAGGTATCACATTCCAGGCCACTAGAGAGGGTGCTCCTAGGTAGAACCCACATGCTAGTACCATAGCTAGAATATTGATAGATTTCACAAGGATTAATTCTCCTATCTATTTCGGGCAAAGAACCAATGAGGATCGCCAGGAGTTTCTGGATGAGGTCCACAAGATTCTATGTGCTATGGGTGTTAATGAAGAGGAGAAGCTGAGTTGGCTGCATACCATGTCAAGGATGTGGTTCAGATATGGTACAAGATGTGGGTAGATGGACGACCACCAGGAGAAGTCCCCGTCACTTGGGACATTCTTAAGACTGCATTCCTGGAGAGTTTCATTTTCCAGAGAGCAGAGAGAGGCTAAGGTAAAGGGGTTCATCAACCTACTCCAGGGAGGTATTCCTGTGTATGCATTGTTAGGTCCAGGATCCACCTTGGATTTTGTTACTCCTTTAGTAGCTACTAAATTTCATTTGCATTCGGAGATCTTTCATGAATCTTTTGTATATAGTACTCCCATGGAAGACAACATAGAGCTGAAAGAGTATATAGAGATTGCACAATAACTCTTCTTGATAGAGTTACCTATGATGATTACTATAGCATGTTTGTTAAGGCCTTTTCCACTATTTCTGCTCCATTTACAACTTTAACAAAGAAGAAGGAAAAGTTTGAGTGGTCTGCAACTTGTGAAAAGAGCTTCCCAGAGCTCAAAGACCAACTCACTTCAGCCCCAGTTCTCACATTGTCGAGGAGTGGTGAAGGGTATGTATTGTATTATAATACTTCTCGAGTATGTTTGAATGTGTTCATATGTAGGATGGCAGCGTGATTGCATATGCATCAGGACAGTTGAAAATCAACGAGAAGAATTACCCTACCCATCATCTTGAGTTAGCTGTTATATTATTTGCATTAAAACTTTTGAGGCATTACTTATATGGTGTACATGTTGATGTATTTACTGACAATAAAATGAATCTTCGTCAGAGAAGATGGCTGGAGCTGCTCAATGATTATTACATGAGTGTACACTATAATGCAGGTACGACCAATGTAGTGACCGATGCTTTGAGTAGATTGAGAAGGGGCAGTGTGTCTCATATTGTTGGTGACAAGAAGGAGCTGGTTAAAGAGGTACACCAATTGGCTAGGATAGGTGTACGACTGGTAGATACACTAAGAGGGGGTGTTTTAGTTCATTCCAGTTCCGAATCCTCATTTGAAGATTTTAAAGCCAAGCAGCATCTCGACCCAATACTCATTGAGTTGAAAGAATCAGTGTTGGGTAAGTTGAATGAATCATTCTCCGTGGGGGGGATGGCGTTCATAGATACTGTATCAGATTGTGTGTGACCAATATTGATAATCTGATGCCTAATATTACGGAAGAGGCACATAGCTTCAGTAATTCCATTCATCCAGGTTCCACAAAGATGTATCATGATCTCAAGAAGATCTATTGGTGGGAAGGTACGAAGAGAGATATCTCTAGTTTGTGGAGGAGTGCCCCAATTGCGGAGAGGTTAAGGCCGAACACCTTAAACCATGAGGTCTTACCCAGTCGATTGAGATCCCAACATGGATGTGTGAGTCTATTAATATGGACTTTGTGGTTTGTCTGCCCAGGACTAGGAAAAAACAAGATTCCATTTGGGTCATTATTGACAGGATGACTATGTTTGATCACTTCATTCCTGCAAAGTCTACTTATAGGGATGAATATTATGCCAAGTTGTACATTGATGAGATAGTAAGGTGGCATGGAATCCCTTTATCTACCATTTCGGATAGGGGAGCAAAGTTCACTTCGCACTTTTAGAGATCTTTACAAAAGTACTTAGATACACAGGTAAAGCTCAGTACTGCTTTTCATCCTTAGAAGGATTGACAAAAATAGTGTACCATTAAGACCCTTTAAGACATGCTGAGAGCATATGTTATTGACTTCAAGGGGAGTTGGGATGATCACTTGCAATTGGTTGAGTTCTCCTGTAATAATAGCTACCATTCCAGTATTGGGATGGCACCTTTTGAAGTACTGTATGGCAGGAGATATAGATCCCAGTTGGGTGGTTTAAGGTAGGAGAGTCTTCCATCCTTTGCACTAAAGATCATACATGTGGCTAAAGAAAAGGGGAGAATGATCCGGGATAGATTGCTACTGCTTATAGTCGTCAAAAATCCTATGCTATAATAGGAAAAGGTCTCTTTAATTCCATGTAGGTGATCAAGTCTACCTGATGATATCACCCATGAGAGGGGTGATAAGGTTTTGTAAGAAATGGAAGTTGAGTCCGACATATATAGGTCCTTATGAGGTCTTACAACGAGTAGGGAATGTTGCCTATGAACTTAAGTTACCATATGACTTTGCTTCTGTTCATCAAGTGATTCATGTTTCGATGCTTAAAAAGTGTTTAAGTGATCCATCATCCATACTTCCTGTTAAGGGGTTAGGAGTTGAAGAGAACCTTTCTTATGAAAAGGTTCCAGTTGAAATTTTAGATCGCCAAGTGAAGCAGCTGAGGAAAAAAGAGGTTTCCACCGTATAGGTGTTATGGAGGAACCACCTTGTTGAGGGAGCAACATGGGGGGCTGAGGCCGACATGAGCTACTGTTACCCTCACTTGTTCAAATCTTGAGGTTAGATATACTGTACCTAAGCCTAATTTTGTTTATGAAACTCTAAATTTTTGTGCTTTAGTCCGTTTTAGTGTTTTAATTCCATAATTGTGTGTCTTATACTTGCACTATATGAGTTAATGTTAGTTCACACTTGCATTCATGTTGCTGTTTTATATATAGCGTTGACATGATTTTTGTGTTGGATGAGTTTTGATGTGCACTGAGTTATAGTAAGATTGAGAAGGAAGTTCCTCAATCTCAGATATGAAGCTTCAAATAAGCTTTGAGTTAAATGCATCAGCCAGAGTAAGTTGTCAATTAGATATTCACAAAGAGTAAAGTTTCATGTATGTGGATGTGTTTTTTGAAAATAACCTGTTTGATTCGTAATGATGTGTAGTCTCATTAGGGGACGAGTGTTCCTAAGGGGGGGATAATGTAACGTTAAGGAAAATGTACTTGTCTAGAGAAGAGTCTATTAGGTTTTATGAATATGTGTTGGGGTACATAGGCATCTCAATGCCTAATATTGAGTATTATTGGGCATGCTAGAGAATATTGACTTAAAGGTGTTAGCAAATTTCTATGTATTAACAAGTAACTTAAAATTTCAAATTCTCCAATCAATGATTTTTTAGGAATTGTACCTACAATGAAGTCCCTTTGCTAAAATTATTGAATTCTTAGCACATTACATGCGAGGCATCCAAGTGTCAAGCCTAGGTACCATAGCACATGATCATTTAAAATGATCATGTATATTAAGTAGGGTCCAAGGACATATTGAGGATCCTTGGGACAAGAAGTGTGCAACAACACATGTGCTACTGGCCGAGAGATAAAACGACCACGCCCAACCGGATTTTGTTAGGGAAGTTATGGGGCAGGCGCGCTTCGGGTGAAGCCACGTGGGGCCTAGCTTCCTAACCATTCTTAGGATCTAAATAACTTAACTAGCTAGCTAAATAACCTAGAACTAACTAAGATATGCTAACTAGTGTACCCAAGATCCTAAGACCTAATCTAGTGACACTAGCCGAGTAACTAACTAAAGAAACATCCTAGTACCTAACCTAGATTGTCCAAAGGGGTTGGTTCTAGACATAGTAACTTAGGGGTACGTTAGTAATTAATATAAGTAATTTAATTAATCAAAGTAGAAACTTAATTAATTAAATTTAAATCATTGTCAAACCCGAACCCTTAGCAAATTTTCAAAATTATTGTAAGTCAAATGCTCTCCGATTTTTAGTCAATTTAGGAGAAGCATTTTGGTAATTAGCTAATTAATTTCATTAATCAAGTTAATTAGCCTAAGTTGAATTAGTCAATATGCAGTTCCTTAGACTTAGACTCACGTTCAACTAGGTATGAAACTCATGATTGAAAAACAGTGAACAAACGTAGGAAAAACAGAAAAATAATATTGGTTCTCCTTAGGAAATTTCAAGGAAATTTTTCAAGACTATCGTGCAAAGTACAGGGTGATCTTCGTATATTAAATAATATAGTAAGGTATGGGTTTTCTCTCTAGGATTTCTTTCCCACGAGGCTTTTCAAAGTTTTGAATTAAAGAAAAATGAAACTAAGGTTGCTCCCAATGAGATTGTTTAATATTCATCTCACTAGTTCTCCCTAATTTCTATTCTAGTAGTATGTATAATGCAAATCTAGAGCATGTTGGTTGTATGTGATTCTAACTGATCATGATGTGTAGGTTTCTATGATTTGATAGTGTAGAATGAGACATACAGGTTAGATCCTTATTTTTAGAGTATTAATTGCATGAGATAAGAAATGTTTTAATGCTCAATTGTGTTTGAGAAGATTAAATTGTGAAAAGTTCGCTTGCTTAAAATGCTGACATTGCTATGGTATATACACTAAGTTTATTGACTTGGCTAGTGATAATATTATTAAAAGTCTATTGTGAATGTTTGGTTTATGCCAATAAATTGCCCGATAGTATTATTTTTCAAAATATGTAGTAGAATTTGCCAATGACTAAGTCATACTAATCTTATATGGCCAATGTAAATTTTAATGTTCTTGTAACGCCAAATACATGTTAAATATTGTCTTGACAAGTTGTAACTCAATGAACTCATAACCTAGGGTATGCCAATGATTGGCACAAGTCCCAACATACCCTATCTAAATGAACATGTGATCATAGTGGTATATTGAATTAGTCATTATAACTTCCATAAGGAATGGTACAACACTACCAAATAACATTTAACAAGATAAGATGAGGAATGACATAACTAAAAGCTTATTAGTTATGAAATTTCCCTAGAATGGGGTGTTAAAGGAAGTGACACAAGTCCCACTTTTACCTAAACAATTATGTTAAACATACTCACATAAAAGGGTGATAGAAATCGTGAGACAAGTCTCATTCACACAATAATGATAATGTAAAACTTATGTTCAAATTAATCAAATATAGAAAGGGATGAAAAGCCATCCATTGAGCTAAGCATACCTCATACCAGCCGCAAGCTTCCATAACTAATGAGTAAACTCTATAAGTTATAAAGTATGATAAATTGAGATAAGAACCGATAGATTAGTAATGAACTTTTGCAAGCACATGTAAGCCTTATGAGATGAGACTACCATGAAGGTGGGTAAGGGTATACAAATTCTCCTAGTCTTTGAACTACGTTGCAGACATAGGTTACTAGCTAGTGGATCCACCAAAGAAAGCTAGGAAGTATTAGGTTTCACTTTTTCCGGTGAACCCCCTCTTTTCTTTGTGGGGAAGACACTAGATTTGATGTTAGCTCACATGATCTATGTCGGTTAAAGGCTATATATTTCATTAAGAAATTAATAAAGAAAGAAAGGAACTAGGAAGTTGAGGGGTGTTTGGATAGAATGAACAAAGGTTGAGGTTAGACTAACTAATGTTGTATGTCACTCTTAGACTTTGCACAGAATGATCCAAATGGAAGTCGTAAAAGAATATCCTAAGTCAACCTAGCATGTTCAAAGTGAACATGATATCAAATAAGAATAAATGTAAGTTCAAAGTGAACTAAGTAAGCAAAAGCATATGTATATCAAATAATCATTGTTTGATAGGAATGAAGATTCAATAGTTATTGGCTGATACCAACAAAGGGAGCATAACATGATGACTCATCAATTTGAGTATGAATATAAGCCTCAGCATGTTTATACTATGCAAATAATCAAATAATGGGCATAGCCAATAAAGTTTGGCTTATAAAGATTTCATGCCCAATTTGCAAGAATGGAAAGAATAACTTGTGAGTAGAGTAGCCAAATCATTTCCTTGGTCTTTTGGATTACATACTTGATTTATTATATAAATGGGACGAATATGAATCATTGAACTCGAAATTAAATCATAGGATCAAAGGAGATCATTGAACTATATAACAAAAAGAAGAAAAGATTGAAATATAATCTAAGTATGGAGAGGGATCTCTCGGCCTAAGGGGAGCAAAAATATTAGTTTTTGCTTGAGTTGTTTTAAAATTAAATTAATTATTCCAAGGTTTTATGTTCATATAGAAAATGATTTATGTCCTTTAAATGCATGAAAATATGCTATATTCATAGCATGATTCATAAATAACGAATTAGGAAAGTTAAGTGAATTCACTTTCCCAAAAATGACATGTTGCTATAGTAAGAGCTTTACTTGATCATGCAGAGTCCTTATATATTTATCTGGATACACCAATACATAGTACAAGTGTGTAAAAACCCATATACAATTACTATTTTTATAGGTGTATGTCACGACTGAAGTTTAGACCCTAGCCGAAACCAGCGTCGTTGACTTCTCAGAGACCGCAGACAAGCCTACATACGTCATCGTTATATCATCTACGTTAATTTTTGAGAAAGCTTGAGCGTTTTTGTTTACTTGGACTTTATACTGAGAAAGTTTGAACTAACATAAACCAATATGCAAAAAAATCATGAGCTTTCATAATAACTATCTATTATAAAGATGATCAAATGAAATACACAGTCAATATCTATATAAAATATTGAGTTTCCAAAATGGCACCAATACAATATCTGAAAAATAATTGGGAAAGAAACACTAGTGCAACATACTCCAATATCTAATGTCTACGTCTAATGCTAGAATAAAATAGTAAGCAGCCTCGAAAGCATGAGGGCCTATAAAATACAAATGAAAGCTCCACGTCCGGATAACTTCAGCGTCAATTCATATGTTCTAGCGTCCAGCTGCACCTGCACCTAAAAGTTGAAAGTTGTATGTGATTAGTATACACTTGTACTAAGTATGAATATATTCTAGCACATACCAAGGACATGCATGATTAAGAAGATCTCTCTCCTAACGATATGAATTATAGAATGTCATGTCAGTGGACTTGCTAAAATTTATTAGGAAAGTTATGCTATGAGAGTAACATGCATCACAATACGTATCATATTGAACACAACACATAACATATTGCATATAGCACATAAGATACTGCTAATAGCACATAAAGTATTGTATATAGCACATAACATATTTCACAGCATTCGTTCATTTGCCATGGGACCTTGGAATCATGGACTTTACATTAGGACTTCCTAAAATGAGGGCTCAACATATGGGACCTCAACAAGGGAGCCTTCTTTAGAAAACACAGAGTCTGCTTCATTCATTCATACGTACTTCTTTTTAAATCATTCGTAAACTAGTGTAAACACCATCCATAACTAGGATATAGTTTAAGATTTTCATCGGGTTTGCTGTGTAATGACCAAGAATGACCTAGTGTCATTACTTGAGTCTAGCTCACCTCTTTATCATCCTATCCTAAGACCTTTGATATTATTCATTTCATTATATGCATTATATGAGGATGGCCTCATTGTTTCTTTGGGAACTTTAACCTTAACCAACATCGATCATGTGAGCATTATGAAATCCAGAATTTAACCCCACATCGATAAGAGGTGGAATCAACGGCCAAAGTGAATCAAAAAATGCTAGCGTATATAGGGAGTAGAACCTTGGTAGAACCTATATTGGCAATATAGTTTCAAATACTTGGAGACATAAGGAGACCCATACCCGTCTGGACGGACATTCCCATCTTATGAGAATTACACGAACCTCTGTCCTCCTGAAAGAAGGCGCAAATAATAGCTAGCTTATTGGTGCTCAGTATAATGTTTCATTACATTCATCTTATACATCATACAAGTTGGATTCTAGCATGAGGGCATCATAATTCATTAGATGATTTCTCTTTTAATAATTAGTATTAAGTATGCATTAACTTTTATACTTTCATTAGAGTGTTCATAGAGATTGCTCTCTTCATTAACTTTACACTCTTATACGTGAGTACGTCTTGGTAACGTTTACTTAGGATCATTTGATATTACTCTCACCTTCTTCTTTAGCCTCTTATCATGTTGTCACCACATTCTTTAACTTTAACACATTAACTCTTCATAATTACTCACCGCTTTACATGAATGATATTTTTATCATATGCCAATGCACCTGGCCTTTTAGTGTGTTTCACATTCTTACTTAACTTTTCTAGGGTCTCATTATTCATCACATAACAAGTTAGGTTCACTTTCTTTATAACGTATGCTGGACTTATGAGTCCACACACACAAGCCATGAGGCTTTATTCATAGTTAATTTAAGCGATTCATATTGCCCAAGATTATGTTGTACAAGACTAATGTATCTTGTAAGTATGTCAAGGTCTCAATTTGATTCATATAGGCAACATTCATTAAGTATTTAATCACGTAAGACTTATGTGTCAGTATTTCAAACCCCTTGTATAACACTTAGTTAATTTTCATTACGCTCTTTGTCATAAACCCTTTGGCTAGGAATCTGAGATCAATTCCTCACACCTACACTTTCTTCCTTTTTTTTTTTGCCTTAAACTATTCGGCCTGGGGGACCCAAGATAAAACCCCCACGCCCACGTTCTTTTCTATTACCTTTATTTACTTGCGTTATTCGTTTTGATTAAGAGGGTGTGGGATCGCACCCCCAAAGCCTCACCTTATTTTAATTGCATTTTCTCCTTACCTCCTCATTGTGCCAAGAGGTTTTGGGTTCGAATCCCACATACCTCATTCTTTAATTATTTCTTTATATCATTTTTGTCCTCTCTCCTTCATCCATCCAAGAGGTTGCGGGTTCAAACCCCACACGCCTCACTTCATTTTCTTTTATTTTTCAACTAACTCATAAATTTGGTTATCTTAGCTGTTGCAAGGGTTCAGAGGTCTGGTTCTACTAGAATCAATCCGTGTGAACCCGGTCTGATCGTAGGCATTCTATACACATTAAGCATTACTTAGCATATCCATTTATAGGATTGTTACATTACCACCTCCCTAAGAACATTCGTCCCCGAATGACCCTTCTTATAATCTAGCACAACGTCAATCATATCATAACATAGGTATTATACAAAGTAAATCAATAACAACCAGGAATGGAGGAGTTAAGGAAACATTGAATTAAGATTAGAAAATCTAACCTCAAGAGCTGAAGAGATGACGGTAGCGGGATCTCATATCAGCCTTGACCTTCCACGCAGCACCCTCAACAAGATGGTTACTCCACAATACCTTCACGATGAAACCTTTTTATTTATCAGCCGCTTTACCTACCGATCTAAAATATTAATAGGAACCTCCTCATAGGACAAGTCTTCATCAAATCCTAAACCTTCAACAGGCAGAATCGATGCTGGATCACCAAGGCACTTCTTTAACATAGAGACTTGAAAAATTGGATGAACAGAAGCTAGCTCCGCAGGCAACGCCAACTCATAAGCCACCTCGCCTACACGTTGTAGGATCTCACACGTCCCAACATACCTTGGACTCAACTTACCCTTCATGCTAAACCTCATCATTCCCTTCATAGTTTATATCTTCTAAGTAGACCTTGTCATAAACATCAAACTCTAAGGGCCATTTACTGTTTTCTGCATAGGAATTCTTCCGACTCTAAGAAGTAGCCAACCTATCCCTAATCACCCTGACCTTCTCTAAGTCCTCATGAATGATCTATGGACCAAAATGAATTACTCTCCAACCTCGAACCACCAAACTGGAGGCCTACACCTTCGGCCATACAGTGCCTCAAACAGTGTCATCCCAATGTAGGAGTGATAACTGTTATTATACGAAAACTCTATCAAAGACAGATGGTCATCCCAACTACCTCTGAAGTCAATAACACACGCTTTTAACATGTCCCCCAATGTCTGAATGGTCGCTCTACCTGCCCATCAAACTAAGGATTAAAGGTAGTACAAAGCTTTACCTAGGTGCCTAAGTTCTTCTTGAAGGATCTCGAGAAATGTGAAGTGAACTGAGTTCCTCTATATGAAATGATAGACAATGTAATCCCATGCCATCTCACAATATAATCAATGTAGTGACTCACATAATCCTCGGCTCTTTAAGTAGACTTCACAAGGATAAAGTCGGCAGACTTAGTCATCCTGTCCACAATAACCAATATGTAGTCATGCTGTCTCCTAGTCTTCATAAGACTGACTAAGAAGTCCATATTAATGGCCTCCCACTTCCAATTTGGAACCTCGATAAAATATGAGGAAGACCACCAGGCTTAAGATGTTCTGCCTTAACCTGTTGACAATTAGGACACTTGGACACATAGTCAGCAATGTCTTTCTTCTATGCCATCCCACCAATAGATCTGCTTAAGGTCATGATACATCTTGGTGGAACCTGGATGTATCGAATAGTTGGAACCCTGGTCCTGTGCAACAATTTTGGTCCACAAATCATCCACATCTTGTGCACAAAGCCTGTCCTGCTACCTAAGTATGCCGTCACCTGGCAAAACAAAAGACTCATTCATCTTTACCAACAATGAGTCCTTCCATTCCATCAACACCGGATCAAGATGCTGACCCTTCTTGACTTCAACTACCAAGGATGACTCAGAACTAGGATGAACTGAAACACCCCCACTGGAAGAGTCAGCCATCCGCATACCCAGTCTGGCCAGTCTGTATACATCTTTCACAAACTCCTTCTTCTCATCCTCAATATGGGTTGTACTACCCATGCTCATCCTGCTCAAAGCATCGGCTACAACATTAGACATATGTGGATGGTAGTGGACACGTATTGGAGACTCTTGTGGTCTGTGAACACATCCACATGCACTCCATAAAAATAGTGCCTCCACAATTTCAATGTAAACACCACAGCTGCCAACTCGAGGTAGTGAGTGGGAAAATTATTTTCATGAACCTTGAGCTATCTGGATGCATAAGATATCACTTTGCCATTCTGCATAAGAAAACAACCCAAACCAACCCTAGATGTATCACAATAGATAGTGTAATTCTCACCACACATAGGCAAAGTAAGCACTGGGGCGGATGTGAGTATGTCCTTGAGCTCCTGGAAACTCTTCTCGCAAGACTCCGCCCATTCAAACTTGAATTTCTTCTTTGTCAAAGTTGTGAGTGGGGAGGCAATGGAAGAATAACAATCCACGAACCTGCAATAATTACAATCCTATCCCAAGAAGCTACGGATATCGATGGGAGTTAGAGGTTTTGGCTAGTTTTTAACAGCCTCAATCTTCCTGGGGTCTACCCCGACACATTGGTCGGACACAACATGACCTAGGAAGGTCACTTACCTAATTCAAAATTCACCCTTGAAGAATTTGGCATACAACTAATGTTGTCTAAATACCTACAAGTTTAGTCCCTAATGTTGTTTATACTCTTCCTTGGTCTTAGATTAGATGAGAATGTCATCAATAAATACTATGACGAAAGAGTCAATGTATTCACGGAAGACAATGTTCGTGAGATTCATAAATGCAGCTGGTGTAATAGATATACCAAATGACTTGACTAGGAACTCATTATGACCATAACGGGTACAAAAGGTTGTCTTTGGTATATTTTCATCTGTAACCCTAAATTGATGGTACCCTGAATCTAGATCAATCTTTGAGAAGAAACTAGACCCTTGAAGCTGATCGAACAAGTCATATATTCTAGGAAGTGGATACTTATTCTTGACAGTGAATTTGTTAAGATGCAAAATATCGATAAACTTTCTAAGGGTTCCATCATTCTTTTTCACAAATAACACTAGAGAGCCCAAGGGGATATGCTCAACTGAATGAAACCCTTATCAGTGAGATCTTTTACCTGCAACATCAATTTTTTGAGTTTAGCTAGAGCCATTATTTCAGGTGGAATCAAAATTGGATTAGTGTCGGGTTCTAAGACGATAACAAAGTGTCCGGTTCTAAGCCGATACCAAAGTCAATCACTACAGGGGGGAGGAACTCAAGGTAAATCATCAGGGAACACATCTGGAAACTCATTAAGTACATGCAATGAGTTTATCAAAGGAATGTGATGATCTAGATTATTGACACTCACACGATTACATAGTAATACATTGGATATTATTTTATTGGCTTTAAGGTTCGAAATCATGGGGTTAGGACGAATCAAGTTGTGCCCCTCTAAGACCTGCTCTACTTCATTAGGGTAAAAATATCTCACAACCCTACTACGGCAATCCACACAAGCATTGCAACAATGAAGCCAGTCCATGCCAAGAATGATGTCAAATTGTTCATATGTAACTCAACCAAGTCTGCACATATAGTCCTACCACGTACAACTATTGGGTAATCCTTTTGCACTCTATCAGCTTTTAGACTTTCTCATAAATGTGTACTAACCACTGCAGGATCATGCAAAACATAAGACAATATCTCAAAAGTTAGAGCAAGTAAAGGAGTTACAAAGGAAAGCGTAGGCCCTAGATCAAGTAAGGCATAAAAAGAACTATATAATACTTGCAGCATATCTATGACCACATCAGTGGACTTCTCCTGCTCCTCCCTACCCTTCAGGGAGTAGAATATGTTCGTCTTAGGAGGCTCGACTTCTTCTGCACCCTGTGGATTAGGCCTTGGTTGATCATTACCTCCATCCTAACCCTTGTTCTGTGGTCAATCTTTGACCATGTGCCTTCTTTTCCCACAACTTAAGAAGGCATTAGTCCCCTATTTTCACTCTCCACTATGAGTATGACCACACTTACCACACTCTCTTCTGGGACGCTGCACATCACCTATATTGCCCTTCTTGGGCTCGGGTCTGCCTCCTCTAGGTGTTTCAGTGCTCTCAGAGTTACACTTCCCTGAACTCTGATGCCCCTTTTTAAATCTGGGCTGCTCATGGACGCCGAAGTTGTTCCTGTTGCCACCATTACTAAGACCTTCCTGATTAGAAGGTTTAGGCCGCCTAACCTCACGGACCCCCTCTTACTCCTGTTGTCCTTTAATTGTAGTACATGTTCCATCAACCTGGAGAGGTCCATGCAATCGTGGAGTGTCGAAGCCTGACACTCATCCTGCTATTAGATACAATGGAACTTCCATTCCTGGACAATTTAACAACTCCATGACTTTCATTGATCCCTGTTTAAGGTTGTAAACTCCTCAACCTTGTCCTTCTTAACTTCCTAGGGAAGAATCTATCCACGAAGGCTGTCTTAAATAGCTTCCATGTGATCGGACCTCCGCCAATAGCTCGGCTATCTTTTTACATCTTCCACCAAGACCGTGCAACATTCTTCTGTTGGTAGGAAGAAAGATCATCCTTTTTTGTACATGTGGCCCCGTAGCAACTAAAATCGTATGCACCTCATCAATAAATTCCTAAGGATCCTCTAAAGCCTTTGACCCTGTGAAAATCGGAGGATTCAACCTCATTAAGTCCCGTAGTTTGTCTACCATTCTACATGTTGGTGGGTTCTCCCACTGAACATCCTGTATGTTGAGCTGGGCTTTCATAGCCTGGGCCGTTATTGTGACGACTTGGGCCATCTGAGCCAAAGAAGTCCGCACCTCTGCATCATACAACCAAGCTAGGTAAATTGGCATTGCCACTCCTTCAGCTGGAGCCTGGGGTTGAACTTTGTTATCCCCGGCAACTGCTTCTCCTCTTCCGCGACCATCGTTCCTTCTTGTGTTAATTTTATGAAAAAGATAAGAATTGATGTCAAATACGCTAATAACACCAAGAAACTATTCATTACAGAAGGAATAATAATATCAATAGAAGGGGATCTTTCCTACGCATCATGTAGTCTTTAATTCACGATAGTGGTGCACTTCACTACCATGACTTAGAAACTACTCGATGTGTTGGATGTGAACTTACTATCCACAAAATTTAACCTAACGCTCTGATACCAACTTTGGCACGACTGGAGTCTATACACTAGCCGAAACCAGCGTCGTTGATCTCTCAGAGGTCGTAGACAAGCCTACATATATCATCGCTACATCATCTACGTTAATTTTTGCGGAAATTTGAGCTATTTATTTTTTATTTAGACTTCAGAGTGAGAAACTTTGAACTCACATAACAAAATCTACATAAACTCATGAACGTTCACAACAACTATCTATAATTAAGATAATCAAATGAAAGACATAGTTAATATCTGTATAAAATATAGAGTAGCCTAAATGGCACCAATAAAATATCTGAAAATTACTGGGAAAGAAACACTAGTGTAACATAATCCACTATCTAGTGTCTACGTCTAATACTAGAATAAAATAGTAAACATCCTCGAAAGCATTAGGGCCTATTGAATCCGGATGAAAGCTCAACCTCCGGATAACTTCAGCGTCGATTCGTAACTTCTAGCGTCTAGCTGCACCTGCACCTAGAAGTAGAGAGGTGTATGGGATTAGTACACACTTGTACTAAGTATGGGTATATTCAAGCACACAGCAAGGACATGCATGCTTAAGAAGAGCTCTCTCTTAACGAAATGAATTATTGAAGGTCAAGTCAGGGGACTTGGAAAAATCGAATTAGGAGAGTCATGCTATGAGAATAACATGCATCACCATAAGTATCATATTGCGCAAAACACATAACATATTGCATATAGCATATAACATATTCCACATAGCACATAGCACATTGTATATAGCATAAACATATTCACATCATTCGTTCTATGCCATTAGACCTTGTAATCATGTACTTGACATTAGGACTTCCCAAAATAAGGGCTCAACATATGGGACCTCAACTAGGGAGCTTTCTTTTGCAAACATTGAGTCTGTTTCATTCATTCATTTGTACTTCATTTTCATTCGTTCATAAGGTAATGTAAACACTAGCCATACCTAGGATGTAATTTAAGACTTTCAGCGGGTTTGCTGTGCAATGACAAAAAATTAACTATTGTCATTACTTATGTCTAGCTCTCCTCTTGATCATACTATTCTAACACCTTTGGTATAGTTCATTTCATTATGTGCGTTATGTGAAACTGGCCTCATTATTTCTTTGGGAACTTTAACCTTAAAAGTCATATATCATGTGATCGTCATGAAATCCAATGTTTAACCCCACACCAAAAAGTTGTGGAATCACCGGCCAGAGTGAACCAAAACATTATAGAATATATAGGGAGTCGAACCCTGCTAGAACCCTATATTCGTAGTATTAATTCAAAGACAAGGAGATATAAGAAGACCAATAATTGTCTGGGCAAAAAGTGTCATCTCATGATAATTATATGAACCTCTTCCTTCCTAAAAGAAGGTATCGCAAATCATAGCTAGCCTATCGGTACTTAGTATAAAGTTCCATTACATTCATCTCATACATCATAGAAGTTGGCTTCTAGCATGAGGGAATCATAGCTCATTAGATGATTTCTCATCTCATCATTAGTATTAAGTATGCATTAACTTCAATACTTTCATTAGAGTGTTCATTGAGGTTGGTCTCTTAATTAACTTTACACTCTTATAGGTGAGTACATCTTGGTAACATTCGGTTAGCCTTATTTGATATTTCTAACCTTTTACGTTATCCTCTTATCATGTTTTCACCACATTCTTTAACTTTAGCACATTAACACTTCATAATTACTCACCGCTTTATGTGAATGTTCTTTTCATTATATGGCAATGCAATTTTTCTTTTAGTGTGTTTCACACTCTTAATTAACTCTTCTGGGGTCCATTATTTATCACATAACATCTTAGGTTCACTTTCTGTATAACGTATGTTGGACTTATGAGTCCACCCACACAAGCCATGAGACTTCATTCATAGTTCATTTAAGAGATTCATATTTCCCAAGATTATGTGGTACAAGACTTATGCATCTTGTAAGTATCCAAGGTCTCAATTTGATTCCTATAGGAAGCATTCATTAAGTATTTTATCACGTAATACTTTTGTGTCAATACGGAAATGGGAAAGGGAAAACTATATCAAATCTCTTGTATTACACTTACTAAATTTTCATTATTCTTTTTGTTGTCATAAACCCTTTGAGTAGGGAATCCGAGATCAATTCCCCACACCTAAACATTCTTTCTCTTTTTTGTTTTTTATTTTTGCCTTAAACAATTTGCCTGGGGGACCCAAGATCAAACCCCCACGCCCACATTCTTTTATTTTCCATTATTTACTTGCTTCATTCATTTAGATTAAGATAGTGTGGGATCAAACCCGCCACAACCTCACCTTATTTTAATTGCATTTTCTCCTTACCTCCTCATTCTGCCAAGAGGTTGTGGGTTCGAATCTGACATACCACATTTTTTATTATTTCATTATATCATTTTTGTCCTCTCTCCTTCATCCATTCAAGAGGTTGCGGGTTCGAACCCCACACGCCTCACTTCATTTTCTTTATTTTTCACTTAAATTTAACCCAATTTCCAATTCCCCTTATCACATTTTATTTTTTATTTTTAGAACATGCATAGGGTGAGGTATTGGCTTCAATCCCCACTTACCTCAAGAATTAAAAATATTTTTTTTAATATGATTTTTTATAATATGCTGTCAAGAAACAAATTTCCAGAATGCTAAGAATATTTGTTCACCCTCTTTGCAGTCAATTTTTTTAAAACTTTTAAATGTTAGATTTAGGATAAATTTTCGTGTAAAATCTAGTGCATCTTTAGGTAAGTTTTCATGGATACATTTGAGAATTTAATCAACTTTTTGCAGTCCATTTTCTCACCCTCTATTCAAGTTAAACATTAAGACATTTCAAGTAGGGTTTAGGGAGATCTTTTGGTGAATTTTCAAGATTAATTTCAATCAAGAATTTTCATTTAATTCAGCAACCTTGAACTTATATGATCATCACATTTTTAACGTATTCATACATGTGAAGTACAACGATTTAATCATGACAAATTTCAAGCTCTTAGCCGAGACCATGTTACAGTACACATGTGTACTCAGAAGTCAACATAACACACCATTTCGGAGATATTTTCTTAATTCCTATATTATTCCGAACACACATTCAAAAACATAATTGCAACCAGCCCTAAAATATTCTTCAAGAAGTCATACAAACCTAAGATCATAGGGAGCTACTGTCAGCGACATGCAACCGGGAAAACCCGAGTTTTTGAGTAGATTCATCTAAGCCTTAAGGGTATCTTGGGAAAGGGACCAAGAGGGCAGAAAATCCATACCCCAAGTTGTTCAAAAGTGATTAACCGTGCTACCATCTCCCATCTAAGCCAATGACTCACCACCGAAACCACAAACAAAATCTTTTGAGAAATTGTTATTTACTTTTCGTTTTTAAACTTGTTTGTGCGTTCAAGTTCTGTATGAACTTTATGAATTCCATTTTTGTTCTTTTCGTTTTTTTGTTTTACAGAGAGCTGAGCATGAATGTGAGAGTGATATGGTGAGAAACGTGTAGTTGTGTTATCTTAGGATTAGGAGATTAGGGAGAGACTTAGTCAAATTAGGATTAATTATTGTAATTAATAATTAAAAATTTGGTTTTTCCTTTTTCCTAAATATTTAATTCAATATTAATTAAATAAATTAATTCACCATGTAGAATAATCAAATTAAATCATAGCTACCACCTAGGTTCAAACCCGGATGGAGCAAGATATCACTCAAAGGGCCAATTTCGGCCCTTTCTACCCAAATTGCCCCTCCACCATGTTAATTAATTAATTAATTAATTAATTGTGGCAATCACAATACTACCCTTAGCCTGGAAAGGACAATTTTACCCCTAAACCATCAAAACATAAGATTACCCTTTTTAAGGTTGGTTAAGACTTATCCGGGTAGATCTTCATATTCGGGTGACTTACATTGCTGGACCAAACCATTCCTAGCTCAACTAACTCACTAAGTTGGTTGGCTTGGACTTCGCAAGTGTTCAGAGTTCTGGTTTTACGCGCATCAATCCGTGTGAACCCGGTCTAATCGTAGGCATTCTAGACACATCAAGCATTCTTTGCATAGCCATTTTTAAGGTTGTTATAGTGCAGGTCCTTAAAGAAGATTAAAGATCAATTGAAGCTATTTGTACTAGTACATCCAGACTTTTGTAGGTACTCCTGAGTTCGAGGATGCCTACGCTTTATCTCTAGCTTTAGTAGATTAGACATAGTTAGTGGATATTGTTCCTACTGTTTTCTTTAAAACATTTGTTCAATGTTTCGTATTAAGGCCAATTTGGAAACTAGTAATGATATTATGAATTTTTTATTTCAATTGTTCAATCTGTTAATAAATGGTTGCTTAATTTCAGCTATCAGTATATCACTCATTTGCAACAATTATATGAAGTCTAAGTACACTTCAATAAACATAAAATGTTTTAAATTTGCCGTTAAATTTAACTATATTGTTGTGATGAAAGCTAAGAACAGTCTTGCTTGCGACCTCTGAGAGGTTAATGACACCGGTCTAATCTAGGGTCTACGACCCGGGTGTGAAAAAGTCAGGTCTAGTAGAGTCTTGACCATTGATGTGTGTCGCAACATATCTATGGGTGAGAGGCTATAGAACGATAGAGTTTCCTTTATTTTCTACTCATATGTTGTGTCGTAGAGTAAAGTTTTATGACTACTCTTTTCTTATTATTTTCCTTGTGTTATATGATATGAATACGAGGAGGACACCGCCTAAGAGAGTTGAGGAGAATGATATGAATAAGGAGATTCCTTCTCAAGTTGAGGAAGTTTAGCATGTTCCTCTAGGTTCTGAAGTTTCTCAAGTTAATCAATACTCTATTGTGGGTGAAGGTAATGAGGTTTCGATGGTTCACCCTGTAATGAATAATGGGCAGATCTAAGAGGAGTTAATTATTTTAGCCCAAGCTTTGACTACCCATGCACATATGGGTATGGATCCTAGAGTGAATGTTGTGTATATCACTATGAAATCTAGACTTATAGATGTTGTGAAGATGCATCCTCCTATATTTCCTCGATCTAAGGTGAGAGAGGATCCCCAATAGTTCCTAGATGGAGTGTATAAGGTGTTGAGTGTTATGGGGGTTAAGTCTAGGGAGACACGGAGTTAGATTCGTATCAATTGAGGAAGATTGATCAAGTGTGGTGTACTTAATGGAAGGATAATAGACCAGTTTCGTCGGGTCCTACTGATTGGGAAGAATTTAACGAAATTTTTCTAATGAAGGACAAGGGAGGTGATGGTAAAGGAGTTTATCTATCTCAAGCCAGGCGACAAAAGTGTTAAGAAATACTCTTTGATGTTCTAAAGGTGGTCAAGTTTTGCTCCATCCCATGTGTCTAATCCTAGGTATTAGATGAGTAGGTTTGTGACTGAACTCGCCGATCTAGTGATGGAAAAATGGCGTACGGCCATAAAAAATGATTATATGACCCTAGCTAGACTCATGTCGTATTCTTTATGAATTGAGGAGTCTATACATGGTAGGATTTCTAGCAACTTAAAGAAAAATGGTTCAAGTGACCAAAGCCAACCTAGGTCCAAGTAGAGGGATCAAACTCATGAAGAACCTAGGGGAGCTAAGGTGAAATTTGAGAAAGGAGGTGATTCTCAAAATGACAAGCCTGCATGTTCTACTTGTTGAAAGAGGTACTATGGGGAGTGTCTACAGGGTACAGTGAGTTATTATGGATGTGGTAAAGATGGGAACAAAGTGAGGGATTGTCCTACTAGAGATGGTAAGCAAGTTTCTCCTAATGTTCCAAAAGATAATGCTCCAAATGAGAGGCGTTTCTATGCACTCTGGACTACAAAAGCAAAGACGGTTTAGGGTGATGATAATGATAATAATTTATTGTATTTATTTAGTGATATGAGTTCCTTCTATGTGGGGGAATATGGTTAGTAGATGGACTAGAAAGTCATAGAAGCTTGTTTCTAGTGCATGGGGTTTAGAAGTCTTGTTGAAATTGTATTTCATTGATTTATTGCACTGTGTATTTTATGAAGATATTATTATGTTTTAAAATGTGATTACATGGTTTTATCTTGGATAGTAGCATGTTTCCATCATCAATTGCCTATATGTTGCAATTTTGGATTTTCGGAAGCATGGTTCACTTAAAGCTAACATGGAAATTTGTTTACTGTAAAGATTTTGCAATATTATTTAATTCATTATTTGGTTGAAATTTTTTGCAATGTGGTTAGAAATGATGTATATGAGTATGATAATGTATCTAAATGATTTATTTCTATTTGTAATGAAGGATGTTAGTTTTATGACATGATGAGTTATAAAAATTTTTCTAGTTTCTAATATTGTTTTGAATCGCTTTATTATGTGAAATTAATGTTTTCATGGATGTTTGTATTGTGTATGGTGTTATTTTTTAGGGTTTTTAGCTACTAGTTGAATCTCTTTTCTTGGAAGTGTTCAGAGAGTGGCAAGTGTCATTCGAGGATGAATGTTGTCCTAATGGGGAGATTGTAATACCTCAAAAATGACGTAGGTGATTCTTGAGACAAACATCATTTTAATTAGTGTCCAATGTCCTAAAATGGTCTGTAATGTTGTGTTTAGACAGTTTCTAAAGTATTAGGTACATTGGAAGTGAAACGTCAAGGGACGACCAAGACATTAAACGACTAGTCACCTATGTTCCTCATGTGTGGTTATGTGCCTAAATGTTTATTTCATGATTTAATGAGGTCCTTAAATGCGTAATTACAGTGTATATAGGTAGTGTGTCAAGTTTCGTGACGTTTGGAGGTCAAACGTCTAAGAGAGTCCATGTCGTTCGAATGGTTTTCCTTGAAATGACGTGGTGTGTCTTAGTAGGGTTTCGTCTAGTTTAATGTTTAACTATACAATGATATTTTTGTGGGAAGTATAAACTCGTATATAATCATATTAAAGTTTGAAATATATAGGAAAACATCCTCAATGACCATACAAGGGTCCTTGAGGAAGGACCCATGTTGGTGGCCAAAACTGCCCAAAGTAGTCCCAGCTACAGATGGCAAACAATGGACAGTGGCCTGGTCAACGCCCCGTAGGTGTAGGGCGTAGATAGATACATAGCATAGGGATATCAGATCCCATTATCCAGGCTCTGATCTAGTCGATGTAGGATAAGAGGGTCCTTTTGTGGAATCACGCCACGTCGATGGGCAGTCGTTTGTGAGGTTTTGTGCCTGCGCAGTACACTGTTAAGTTAAGGAGTTAATTGTTAAATTCACCCAACATCCAAATAAGATAAAGGGTTGTTACTTATTGGTGTTTTATGTATTTTTACTGGGTATATAAGTCCTAAATACGAAGATGAATTCATTCTTTAAAATTAAAACCTAAATTAACTTAAAAATTCTCTAGAACTCCGTTGAACAAAACTCAATGAAGAGATTGGATTGGAGATTTCAGTTGTGATTCTTCATCAAATTTGTTGATTAACATCATTAATGTTTGTTTTTTGATCCTTGAAACTGTATTCATCATGAAGCTCAAAGTTCAAAGAGATTTCTAAAGTTTTCCAAATATGAACTTGCCAAATTTTATGACCTATCTAGGGGTTATTACATTAAAGTTTTTACATCATTGCATAATTATAGAATTGTTGTTGATTAGATCATTTTAACTCAATTAACAAATGAACCCATGAAATTGATGAACCCTAGATTTTTACTACTTAATGGTTGACTTGATGTGGACATAATGCTTATGAATTCTAGTGTAGATTTCTATGGGCTATTGAATGATGTAATAATTCTATTCAATTGATGTATATGATGTCTTAGATTGATAAATATAGAGTGAATTTACCAATATTCATTGAGTATTATGATTTTCATATTGAATTGATTTTCATTGCCATGGGTAAGGGCCTTATAGTATTAAATTGGTTGTTTTAACAATGGATTAATGTGGTGGGAATGGATTGGTGGTATGTTTCCTGAATTATATTTATTTTATGTAATGTAGATCTTTAATTACGTTGTGATTGGTATGGTGGCGGTGCTATGTGATTTATGTGGCCTTGTCGGCCTTACTTTATGTATTATGATGAGCATGGCCTTGTCAGCAAACTACTTGAAGTATTATAATAATTTGTGTAGTTAATTATGTGAATAATTATCATATCTACATACTTGTTATGTAATGTGAAAGTATGTGTTCTTCTATCAATATTAGGAAATCATGTAAGACTGACTATGTCCTTATGTGTTTAGTCTTAGAGTTGATGCATGATTAATACTACTTGAATATATGAATATATAATGGTTATATTGAAGATGTTATCGTACTGTATAGGGTAACTTAAAGATGATCATTGATATTCATATGTGCTTCTAGAATGAAATGCAATATGTGCTAAAGATAGGTATGGGTATCTTGTGTGGTAGACTTGTGTCCTTACTTGATACATGCATGAACATGAATATGAGATGTCTTGACTTAGAATTCTAAAACCTCTTATTTTATGTATGAATGATATGAGACCTTGAAAGATGTTAAGAAGGTCCTTTATGTGAAACCTTGAACCTAGGTAAGGTTCTGAACTTGGAAGTCGAAAGTCGTAACCGTATCTTTCTTGTAATGAATGATGGAATTAAGGTTGATTGGCTGGAACAACATCATATCATCCTTAAGAATGTCAGTAAGAGCTATTTTCATCGCCATTGTAAGGAAACCTAAGGGACCTCTTTGGTAGGGTGAATGTGATTGGGTTATGAACAATATATGAAACCCTTTGTATGAAGCTTTAACGTAAATTACTCTATGAGAACAAAGGCTATCTCCGAGTGAGTTTTCTTAGGAAAATATTTCTAGTTAAAGGATAAGGCTAGAGTACAAAGTAAGACCTTCATATACCATAACCATTTGCCTACATGGGATATGTCCAAGTTCTACCATTGGAAAGTAGAACACCCTCCATCGGAGTAGGTTACAACTCCTGATTCCATAATTTTATAGAATGGTCTAGGTCGGTTATTACCTATTCTCATCATATTGTATACCTACTAGTATTGGAGAAGTTGTATGAAGTTTAGGTGGTGGTATGGGACACTATCTAGACATTGCACTTTGAAGAAGTTAGTGAGAGTCCTTATGCCTTCTTTTAGACCATTACTTGAATGTCCTTTATCTGATGAATGAGTCTTAAATGAACTAATGAAGGTATTGACTTAAATTAAGAAAGAATGTTAAAGTAATAAGTAATTATCTAGAGTAGTTAAGGGTTGTCTAGTTAAGGTGTGAAGGGGGCATGGGAATGGGCACTTCATCTATTAACTAGGTAAGTCTTAAGAATTACACTAGTTAGGGAAGTTGGTTGATTGTGAAGTGATGATCCAAAATTAGTTAGTCTTAAGGATTACTTCGGTAATCTTGAAGAGGTCAATCATGGAGATTATCTTCTTTATTTACTTGAGTAAGACTTTTCATAACCTTTTTAAAGGATAATGTCATTTTACATGTGCTATCGTATTTGAGTGAGAATGATCTGATCCTTGTAATATAAATGATATCTTGAGTGTGTGTGAAAGGTATTATATTGGCGGTCGCTTAAGAACTCACTCAAGTGAACTTTGGAATTACCTTTGCTAGGAGAAATCTCATGTTTATGTGTTTTATGTATGGTAAGTGTGTATGTCTCATTATATATGGTGTTAAGGATCATTTAGGTGTGCCAAAAGAGGGTGCACAGGTGTTCTCTCACATGCTAGAATGTGTCCACGATGATGTTAAGGAACTTCAGTGTAACAACAAAGGAGTTCATGTAACAGTGAATTAGCTCAATGTAAGGTTTTCTAAAAATGTGATAAATTGCTTAAGTGACTTCTTATGTGTTTATAAGGGGTTAAATGTTGTTATTATGCTTATATTATCATATTTAAATAGAAAGATTTATACTTACATTAAATATTAGTTTTTATGATTTTTATGCTTTTGCCATACTTAGTACATGTGGTTGCACTAATTCCATTCTTTTATCTATCTCTAAAGTAATTTATAGGTGATATTGCTTTTGGGAGATTTGCTTCGATTAGAGGATCGTTCAAGCAAGTTTAAGTATGTCCTCATTTGACTCGAGAGCATAAATGTCTTTTGTTTCTCTTATTGAATTATTGTAATAGACAAAGTAGAACTATATTTCAATTGCATATGGGCCGAGTCCCAAGTACTCTTGTGTCTAAGATTTGATGAAATGAGACTTGGTGTTCATATGAATTTTATATGAAAGAGTTTTTAAAAGACTATTAGATTATTTGTGAAACGTCTTACATACGCAGTACTTTTCATATTTATATATATGTGATAAACAATACGAAAGGGCTTTTACAAGACCTCCAAAAGGTCAAGTCTGTCGGTTGCTCTTCTAGAGTGCCATATTTTCTAGGGTGTGGTCTCGGGATGTGACATACACTCAAATTTAAGACCAAGGTACATCAACGTACTAATGAAAGAGTTCATATTCACATTCTTTATTTATCAATTAGAGAGATGAAGGCTACAATAAAAGACACACATACATTCACATTATCACATGTAGACTAGAATTCAAGTAGCATATAGGGATAACTAAGTCTACTAGAAGTCACCCTATTCATTCCTATATTAAAATCAAGATAGTTCAGCTTAAGGATCATGTAGTCAACTAGAAAGAATCATACTTCAACATCAAGACTACACACATAGGACACCACCATAATCTATCATGATCACCAATTATCAATTCGAAGAACACATACTTTCACATTACATATTCACTTGGACGTAATCATACAACATATTGATCAACTACCCAAGATATCACAATATAGTATCACAATTCATAAAGTAATGACGACGAGACCTTTTTCAATATAATTCATAAAGTAATGTAGACGAGGCCACATTCTTCACAAATTATATCATAAAAGCCCCTCCACCATAAGTGGAACATAGCAAACATCACAATGCAAATCCTACACTACACTATATAGAGGGAATTAGGTCAAAATACAATCATTACATCAAGAATACCTCCAATCCATATCCATTCCAACCAATTCAATTCACGAAGGATCTTATCAATATCCATACACACCAATTTAATCCAATGTAATAAACTATACATCGGATCAACATAATAAAATACAAAAATTACCAAATTGAGACAGGCTATATAAAATTTTATCACCATCTTTTCATAATTGAATAACCCAAGGTAATCTACAAAATAATTCCATACAATTAAGCCTTGACCAAATCACACATTTTAAGAATAAAAGTATAGAATCATGATTTGCATGGGTTCATAAAATTTTTGATCTAAAATCATTAAACTAATACTAACTCAATAATAAATCATTGATTAAAATAGTTTTATGTAGGAACCCATGGATAGAATTAAAAATAGAAGATTTTGTCTGATTGATCATCTTTTAAACCATTTGAAATTATCTCCGTGATAGAAGACGATTCAAGTATGAAACATCATATCTCAATTGAAGAAAAGCCCATGAAATTGATTGAGATAATCTTGGAAAATCTTTCTTCTTCCTTGGAGCTTAAAAGCTCAAACCATGGTGTTTTAAAGAGAAGGAATGGAGAGCTTTTGTTTTGAGTTGAGGTTTTTATCTTTGATAGGTGACTTTTAGGGTTTAAAAAAGTTCAATAACCCTAAATAAATGATTCTTAAAGTACCCAAAAAAACCCTGTACTTGGTGTACATTTTAACCAATTAAAATTTGACTTAAAAACGACACGACCAAACTTCACATGTCATTGCGCGTTGCTGAGGCATTTTCAATTTTTGGTTCTGGAATATTTTGAGATAGAATGGTTCGCATGACCCCGCGTCGCAGGTCAAACCTTTTTCCCTTCAAGAGTAGGCTACGTGACGCGCAGCCACTACCAATTCTTGGTTGGCTAGGCAGCTTTCTTGGCCCATGTTTGGGTCCTCCTAGGGGACCCTTATCCTGGTCCCCAAAGCTTCGTTCTTGGACGTTTTGACTCTACATATGTCTGTATAGGTACTAGGGTCATCCCCACTGATTTTAGACTCAAATAAACACCTTAAAACAAGCACAACATACAAAATCATACAAGTACGTCCAAAGGCTAACTTTCGAACATCATGGATATTAAACCTCCAAACTCAACCAAACTATATGCACAACCTACTAACACCATATTTAAACATTTTAAGACTTTAAAAAATCATGAAAGACATGTTAGGCTCTAGTTACAGGTATTTTATTGTTAGGAGCACTAAATCAGAGCTTTCCAGCTTGATTCCACCAATCCAATGTAAGATCGATTACGGAAAAGGGCATACATAGGTCTATCTTGACCTCTCAAATCATTATTTTTAATGTCAACTCATATTGAAACTCCTAATCAATATAATCTTCGGGATAATGTCTTTCTTCATAGATAAGAAAATTAAACATTTTTGTACCAAGAACCTTGACACATCCCATATCATAGTCACACGGGTCTGAGGCTATTTAGGACATGTTTCCATATAAATCCTTATACCTACAAAATGAAAAGTCAAAAACACCAAACAATGATAGCATAGACTACTACCTCTTGAGTGATGTAATTTAGATTGTACCCACTATCAAAGGATAAGGACAAGCCCCAAAGCCTCAAGAATTCCAACCTTTGGCCTAAGAACTTGTCTTCTTGGATCGACATTGAAAAGCATTGTGTAACCCTTTGTCACATACGTGAACCTCATCATCCCCTTCAATCATTCCCGTGTCAATGGGTAAGTATTTCCTTGGAGTGTTCAGATCTTTCCCGCATGATTCCACCAATCTAATGCAAGACCTATTAAATGAAAAAGGGAATACAGGGATGATATTGACCTCTCAAATCATGATGTTGGTAAGGAAGATCACATTGCTATTCCTAATCAATATAGGCTTTGTGATAAATTCTTTCTTCAAATATAAGAAAACTAATCATTTTAGTACCGAGACCGTTACACGTCCCATATCATAGTCACATGTGTCTGAGGCTATTGATAACATGCTGCCTTGTAACTCCTTGTACCTACAAAATGCCAGCTCACAAAACACCAAACATCATTACATAAAGTAAAATGAACACACAATCGCCCATGTTTACAAACTTATTATTGCATCTCAAATTGGCGCGACTAATGTTGAAGATTTCTTATACTCAGTTGATCACAAAAGAGTCAATCCTACTCCTACTCAGAATGGATTTTTGTTTCAAGAAAAACGGATGACTCAATATGATCAAATGGAATTGAATCAAGTAGTTTTCTATGAAAAAAAGCGAATAAAAGCACAAAAATGAAACCACTATCAAAGCAGTGAACTCAAGAAACAATGGTAAGCAAGTAGAGTAGTTATGAGTTGAAAATCAGGTTAGGATTCTTGTGAACGAACTAGAACCAAAAGAAAAAAAATAAACTAGGAATTAGGAGCCGAATAGAAAGGGTCATAAAATGATTTCCATCGCCAAATGGCATGTTTTCTTTTCCAAACGTGATGTTCAGCTCACCTACTTGAATATTGGCTCGCCAAACTTTACAATTTACAATTTGTGATATGGGTGCATGTTTTGCGATGCACTCATTTGGACTCGATGAAAGGGGCTTAACCTGCCAAAATTTCCAATATCACCACAAAATCAAGGGCCAATTCGGCATCCTAGCTGCCCAAAGTTCAAGGCACCTATAATGCTCCAAAATTTTGACAATGGTTGTCCCTCCTTGTAGGATTCAAAAAACTACATAGGTGAACTAGATCCTAACAGGTTTTTCATGCGTGGTATAAGGTCCTAAATGGTTTATAATATAGAATTGAGGAACTTTCTAACAGTTTAGGTGCATTTGAAGTCAAACGTCAAAGGACCACTAGGACATTCGATAACTTAGTCACCTATGGGCCTCAAATGTGGTTTTATGTGTTGTTATGTGTGTTTTATGAGTTAATGAGGTTTTAAAATGAGTTATTATAGTGCATAAAGGCAGTTTCTAAAGAATTGTGATGTTTGGAGGTCAAACGTCCATTAACGTCCATGACGTTCGAAAGATTTGCATGAAACAACCTTGTGTCTCTAGGCATGTTTCCTCGATTTTTACGTCTTTGTTTTGGATAAAATTCATGTGAGAAGTCCTAAAATCATATACGATTATTTTTGGGTTGGAAATGTCCCGGAAAATATCCCTAAGGACAATCAAAGGTTCCTTGAGAAAGGAACCATGTTGGGTGGCCAAGACTTCCCAAGACAGCCAACCTACGGATGGTAATTGAAGCCCCATGGGTCAGTCGACGCCCTGTAGGTGAGCTCTCATCGATGTAAAGTTAGGTGTGGGAATTAGATGTTAATGTACCGCCTCAGTCTCAGACCACAGACAAGCAGGACGGACCGTATGTCAAAGGACGGGCCATCGATGGTCCTCCGTGATGGGTCTATTTCCCTTCACAGGCCACTGTTAAGTTATGGGTGAATTGTTAAATTCATCCCAATTAGAAATAATATAAAGGGAAATTCTTAAAGAGTCTTTTTAGTATTTTAAACATGTCTATAAGCCTAAAAAACTTAGAACATTTCATTCTCCATAATCAAAACCCAAATTCCCTTATCAATTCCCTAGAACTCCATTGGAGCCAAAATAAAGGAAGGGCTATGATTGTAAATTGAGTGGGGATTCTTCATAAAATTTAAGGATTATCTTTAATGAGGTATGGTTTTTGATCCTTCATACTCTATTCATAAAGGAGACCAACTTTAGAAGATGTTTTCTAAGTTTTCAAATATGAATTATTCAATGTCATGTTCTATCCATGAGTTTATGCATTAAAGGTTTTTAAACATTGAATATTGATTGAATTTTTAGTAATTTAATGAATTTAACACAATTAACCTATGAACCCATGTAATTGATGAACCCTAGTTTTTTACTACTTTATGGATTACTTGATATTGACTTAATGCTTATGAATTCTAGTGTTGATTTCTATGGGCTATTGAATGATGTATTCTTTGTATTGAATTGATAACTAGGTTGTCCTAGATTGATGAATATTTATTAAATTGACATATTTTCATTGAGTATCATAGTTTTTATATTGAATTGATGTTTATGGGTATGAATAAGGTCCTTATGGTATTGAACTGGATGGTTTAACATTGGATTGAAGTGTTGAGGATGCAGTGGCTGTACGCTGCCCTAATCTTTTTATTTTATGTCAATTAGATTACAACTATTTTATGATTGGTATGGTCCATTTATGGAGGCGTTTTTATGTGCTTTACTTGCAATTGATGTTGCCTTGTAGTTGATTATGTGAAGTTGGATAATATATATGTACATAATAACCAATGTGAAAGGATATGTGTTCTCCTATTTATTCTGTTCAGATGACCATGTATGATTATGACTATATCTTTATGTGTATAGTCTTGGGGTTGGTTCATGGTTATTCCTACTTGACTATCTGAGTATATGATGGTCATATTGATTATGATATGGTAGTGTATAGGATTACTTAAAGATTCTAATGGTTATTTCTATGTCCTTCTAGAATGACATGTATTATGTGTTAAAGTGAAGTATGTTGTGTCTTGTCTTTGTTGACTTGTGTCCCTTACTGGATACAAGTATGAATGAGAATATGAGATATCTTAATTAAGGATAATAAAGACTCTTAGTCTTGTATGTATAAAGTACAGAAGATATTAAATGTTGTTAGGAGAATCCTTTATGTGGAACCTTGAACCTAGTTGTAAGGTTATGAATGTTGAAGTCGAAAGTTGTAATGGTATCCTTCATTTAAAGTAATCATAGACTTAAGGTTGGTTGGCTTGAATGACATCATACAAAACCTTAGGAAACTCATTATGAGATTCTTGTCATCACTGAAAGGTAGCCCTAGTGGACCTCTTTGGTAGGGTAAATGTGATTGGGTTATGAACTAGATATGAAACAACTTTCTATGAACCTTTAATGTAAGTTACTCTATGAGAACAAAGGCTAGCAACGATTTAGTATGGTAATGGAAGTAGTTCTAGTTAATTAATTAGAGTAGAGTACAAAGAACGCCCTTCATATTCTTAATCATTTGCCTACATAGGATGTGTCCAGGTTCTACCGTTGTCAAGTAGAACACCCTCATCGGAGTAGGATAGAAATATGGATTCTATGTTTTGCTACCATGGTGTATGTCGATTTTTTCCTATTCTTATTATATGGGATATATACTAGCATTAGATAAGTTCTATGAAGTTTAGATGGTGGCACGGGATGCTATTTAGGCATTGCACAATAGGCTTTGAAGTTTTTAATTAGAGTCCCTAGGTATTGTGCAAGACCATTGTTTGAATTTACTTATGTGATAAATGAGTCTTAAATTAACTAATAAATTTAATGACATGAGTTAAGAAACTATGTTAAAAGAATAAGTACTTACCTAGAGTAGTTAAGGGTTGTATAGTTAAGGTGTGAAGGGGTCATAAGAATGGTTACTTCATATCTTACCTAGATAAGTCTTAAGAATGACTCTAGTTAGGGAAGATTGTTGATTTCGTGGACATGATCTATGCCCTAGGTCGTCATTAGGATTATTTAGGTAATCTTGAAGAGGTCAAATAGGGACGTTATCTTCTTGATTTACTCAAGTAAGTATTTTGATATTGTTGGTAAGAAAAATGTCATATTGTACATGTTATGTGTTTTGGTGTCTTCTAAGTGTGTATGTGTCTCCTTATGAGTAATCTTGAGGATTATTTAGGCATTCTTAGAGAAGGAGTATAGGCGTTGTCTCTTTTTGTTGCTTAAGTGAGTCTTCGGATTGTTTTTAGTGAGAAGTCTACATGCTAGGAAGTGTCTTAGGTGAAGGTAAGCAACTTCACTGTATCAGTGAAGAAGTTCACTTTATAGTGAGTTGAAGTCACTGTAATTTTGCTTCAATAAATTATATAGATTGACTAAATTTTATCTTTTGTGTTTCTAATGTGTTAAATGTTGTTCTTATGATTATGGTAAGATAATTAAGTCAAAAAGATGTATATTTCTAATAAAGGTCCGTTTACATGATTTTATGCATAACGTCCTACTAAGTACACATGTTTGTACTAATTCCATACATTTTGTTATGTTTAATGATGTAGGTGAATGGTGAGAAGGGTCGTGAAGGAGAGCTTGGATTCTAGAGTCGTTCAAGCGAAGTGAAGTATGGGCCGTGGATTCTATATATCTTTTATTTTAAAATATTGTAATAGACTAAGTATTACTATATGTTGAAGTATGGGCCGTGTCCCAATGTATTCTCGTGTCTATGTTTGATAAGATTGAGACTTAGTATTTCCTATAATTTCTAATGAAATATGTTATTAAAGATATTGTAATATGTTGTGATAACTTTTAATTCCGAATTACTTTTAATTATGTATATGCAATGAACAATACGGAAAGAGTTTGTACAAGACCTCCGAGAGGTCAAGTACGCCTGTTGCAATCCAAGATTGTCCCTAGCTTCTACGGTGTGGTTTAAAGACGCGACAATCTTGGTATGAAAGCATAATATATGAAAGTAGTGTTAGGAATCAAAAGGTCTCATCAAGTCACGTCTAGTAGAGTCTTTTCTATTGGTTTGAGTCCTGATACATCTATGGGTGAGAGGATATAGGACGATAGAGTTTCCCTTCTTTTCTACTCCAAATAGAGTGTCGTAGAGTAAAAGTTATGACTGGTCTTTTCTTGTAGGTTTCCTTATGTTTCTAAGAAGATCGATAATAGGAGGACACTGGCTCGGAGACTTATGGAGAATGATGTGCATGAGGAGATTCCTCCTTAAGTTTTGCAAGTTCCTCAAGGTGCTAAAGATGATCAAGTCCATATAGTGGAAGGAGGTAATGATGTTTCGGTGGTTCCCCGGGAGTTGAGTAATAGTGATATTAGAGAGGCTTCGCACTATGTAGCTCAAGTCGTGACTACTGCAGAGAATTTGAGTATGGTGCCTAGGATGAATGTTTGGAAGAGCACTATGACGTCTAGGTTGACAGAATTTGCTCTAAGGTTTGAGAGGATCCGCAAGAGTTTTTAGATGGTGTGGACAAGGTGTTGAGTTCTATGGGGGTTACATCTAGGGATAAGGCGGAGCTAGCTTCGTATTAATTGAGGGATGTTTCTCAAGTGTGGTACCCTCAACGGAAGGTTAATAGGCCGGTAGATTCGGGTCCTATTAAGTGGAAAGAATTTAAAGAAGCTTTTATTTGGATGTTTTTTCCCCGTGAGAGAAGGGAAGTTAAGGTAAAGGATTTTATCAACATCAAGAAAAGGAATATGAGTGATGAGGAATACTCTTTGAAGTTTTGAATGTTATCTAGATATGCCCCATCATTTGTGTCTAATATGACGGAAGAAATGAGAAAATTTGTGATTAAGGTCTCCAATCTAGTGAGGGAGGAATATCGTATAACCATGTTACTTCATGATATGACCCTGGCTAGACTCATTGTGTATGCCCAATAAATTAAAGAGTCCAAATTTAAGAGGATGCCTAGAAACATTAAATGAAGTTGTTCTACTAACCAAGATCAATCTAGATTTAAAAAGAGGGATCAAACTCAAGAATAATCTAGGAGTGCTGAGGTGAAGTTAGACAAAGGAGATGGTTCTCAAAATGTAAAACTACATGTGTCACTTGTGAATAGAGGCACTATGGGGAATGCCTAAAGGCTACCGAGAGTTTCTTTGGTTTTTGTAAAGAAGGACACAAGGTGAGATATTGACCTACTATTTCTTCTAGAGCATAAGAGGGTAAACATGTTTCTCCTAATGTTCCAAAGGATGATTCTCCAAATAAGAGGTGTTTGTATGCACTCCAGACTAAAGGATCAAAGCCAAATGAGGGTGACGAATGATGGTATGTCCTTTTATTTATCTTTAGTAGTATGATTTCCTTCTATGTGGAGGATTATGGTGAGTTTGATTGATTGTTTCCTCTTTTCTATTCAACTCAAGCTTGAGAGTAGAAAATCATAAAAGTATGTTGCATGTGCATTGTGTTTAGGGGTCTTGTTAAAAATGAATTACATTGATTCCTTGCATTGTGAATTGTATGAAGTTATGATTATGTTATAAGATGTGTTTATGTGGTTCTACATTGAATATTAGTATGTTTCCATAATGAATTGCGTAAAAGTTGTATTGTTTAAAAAATTGCAAAATTCACTGTAATGTATGTCTGCTCACTGTGATATTTTTTTAAGATTTTGACTAATTGATTATTTGGTCTAAATTTTTTGTAATACGGTTAGAAATTATGTATATGAGAATGATGATCATTATATTTAATATAAAATGAGGTTTTGCTATTTGGAATGAATAGTGTGAGCTTATAGCATGATGAGTTATAAAATTTATTCTAGTTTCTTGTTGTGTTGTGATCCTCTTGATTATGTGAAAATGATGTTCACTTGATTTTTGTATTTTATTAAATGTTATATGTCATGGTCATGATTTTCTAATTGAATCTCTATTCTTGGAAGTGTTCGAAGAGTGTCAACTGTCATTCGAGGACGAAAATTATCAATGGGTAGGGAGATTGTAAGATCCCAGAAATGACTTAGGTGAACTAGAGCCTAAAATATTTTTTCATGAGTGGTCTAAGATCTTAAAATGTTATAAAATGTGGATTTCAGGCAGTGTGTAAGAGTTTAGGTGCATTGGAAGTTAAACATCAAGGGACGACTAAGTCGTTCGACGACTAAGTCACATATGTGCTTCATATATTCATTAATGTATTTATGTGTTTTTTTATGAGTTAATGAGATCTTAATATAACTTATTTAGTGTATATAGGCAGTGTTTCAAGTTTCATCAAGTTTGGAGGTAAAACATCCAAGAACGTCCTTGACCTTCGAAAGGTTTGCCTTGAAATGACCATGTGTGTCTAGGAATGCTTCGTGATGTTTTACGTGTTTTTTGATGAAATACATGTGAGAGTTCCTAAACTCGTATACGAGCATGTTTTTGTTGAAAATATCCAGGCAATTATCCCCAAGGACCTTCCAAGTGTCCTTGAGGAAGGATGCATGTTGGGTGGCCAAGACTCCCTAAGACAACTCAACTACTGATGGCATTCGACGCCCCATAGGTGAGTTCTCGTCGATGGAGACTTGGGAGTGGGGAATGAGACTCCAAAGAACCGAGTCATTCCCAGACCATGGACCAGCAGGACGCTTTGTTAGTCAAGGGACCGGCAGTCGATGTGTCTGTTTCCCTACGCAGTCCAAAGTTAAAAAATCACCCACTTCCATATAAGAGAAAGGGGATTCCTAAAGCGTATTTTGGGTATTTTAAAAATGTTTATAAGCCTATAACATATAGAATATTTCATTCTTCAAAATCAAAACCCACATTCCCTTAGAAATTCCATAGAACTCCATTGGAGCAAAAACTCAAGGAATGGCTTGGATTGGAGAATTGAGTGGAGATTTTTAATCAAATTTAAGTATTAGGTTTATTTAGATATAATTTTTTATCCTTGAAACTCTATTCATCAATGAGCCCAACTTTCAAAGATGTTTTCAAAATTTTCAAATATGAATTTTCCGATTTCATGATCTATCCATGGGTTCTTGCATTAAAGGTTTTTAATCATTGAATATTTATTGAATAATTAGTAATTTTATGATTTCAACTCAATTAGCCTATGTAACCATGTGATTGATATCCCTTAGTTTTTTACTACTTTATGGGTTACCTGATATTTACTTAATGCTTATGAATTCTAGTGTAGATTTCTATGGGATATTTAATGATGTAATTATTGTATTCAATTGATATCTAGGTTCTCTTAGATTGATGAATCTTTATTGTATTGACCTAGTTTCATTAATATCATAGTTTTTATATTGAATTTTATGTTCATGGCCATGGGAAGGGCCTTATGGTGTAGAATAGGATGGTTTAGCATTGGATTGATGTGTTGAGGATGGAGTTGTGGTACTATGCCCTAATTACCTTTACTTTATATTAATTAGACATAAATTATATTGTAATTGGTGTGGTCCACTTATGGTGGCGATGTTATATGATATAGATGCAATTGATGTGGCCTTGGCGGCAACTACTTGTAGTATTATGATGATTTGTATAGTTGATTATGTGAAGTTGGATAATATTTATCTACATGATAAGTAATGTGAAAGTATATGTGTTCTCCTATTGAATCTATTTAGGTGATCATGTTAGATTATGTGTGTATAGTCTTAGGGTTGATGCATGGTTATTCCTACTTGACTATATGAGTCTATGATTTATATTGATGATATTATGGTAGTGTATAGGATGACACAAATATGATAATTGTTATATCTCTGTACTTGTAGAATGACATGTAATATGTGTTAAAGTGAAGTATGTTGTGTATTGTCTTGGTTTACTTATGTACCTTACTTGATGCATGTATGAATGTGAATATGAGATATCTTGACTTAGGATGCTAAATCCTCTTAGTCTTGTATGTATGAATGACATGATACCTCAAATGATATTAAGAGAGTCCTTTATATGGTTCCTTGAACCTAGTCGTAATGTAATGAATGTTGATGTCGAAATTCGTATTGGTATCCTTGAAGTAAAGGAATGATAGACTTAAGGTTGGTTGGCTGGAACGACATCATATCAAACCTTAGGAAAGTCATTCTGAGCTTCTTGTCGCCATTGTAAGGTAGCCCTAGTGGACCTCTTTTGTAGGGTAAATATGATTATGTTATTAACAAGATATGAAACCCCTTTATATGAACCTTTAATCTAAATTACTCTATCAGAACAAAGGATAGCAATGAGTGACTATGGTAAGGGAAGTAGTTCTAGTTAAATAATGATACTAGAGTACAAAGCACGCTATTCAAATTCCTTATCCACGTGTCTGTATGAGATGTGTCCAAGTTCTACCTTTGCCATGTAGAATACCCTCATTGGAGTACGATAGAACTCAAGATTCCATGGTTTGCTACAATTTTTTATGTCTTTTATTACCTATTCTCACCATATGGAATAGCTACTAGCATTTGAGAAGTTCTATGAAGTTTACGTGGTTTTATGGGATGCTATCTAGACATTGCACAATAGGCTTTGAAGGTGTTAGTTAGAGTCCCTAGGTCTTGTCCAACACAATTACATGAATGTCTTAATGTGATGAATGAGTCTTAAATGAACTAATTTATGCAATGACTTAAGTTTAGAATGTACGTTAAAAGAATAAATATTTACCTAGAGTAGTTAAGAATTGTCTAGTTATTTTGTGAAGGGGGCATAGGAATGGTCACTTCGTATCTTACCTAGATAAGTCTTAAGAATGACTCTACTTTGTGAAGACGGTTGAATTCGTGGACATGATCTAAGCCTTAGGTACACTTACGGATTATTTAGGTAATCTTGAAGAGGTCAATCGTGGACATTATCTTCTTGATTCACTTAAGTAAGTCTTTTGATAGACTTTGTAAGGAAAATGTCATATTATACGTTTGATGTGTTTTGTTGTCTTTTATGTGTGTATGTGTCTCATTGTGAGTAGTCTTGATGATTATTTAGGCATGCTTAGACAGAAGTATGGGCAGTCTCTCTTTGTGTTGCTTAAGTGAGTATTAGGATAGCTTTTAGAGAGAACCCTACATTCTAGGAATTGTCTTAGTTGAAGGTAAGCAACTTCATTGTAAGAGTGTAGAAGTTCAATGTACAGTGAGTTGAAGTCACTGCAATGTTTCTTCAAAAAATGCTATAGATTGGTTAAATGTTATCTTATATGTTTATAAGGTGTTAAATGTTATTATTATGATTATGGTATGATATGTAAGTAAAAAAGATGCATATTTCTAATAGATGTCCCTTTTCATGATTTTATGCATAATGCCGTACTTAGTAAAATTGTTTGTAGTAATTCCATATATTTTGATATCTCTAAAGCTGTAGGTTAAAATGATACAGATCGTCAAGGAGAGCTTGGATTCTAGAGTCATTCAAGCGAAGTGAAGTATGTCCTTAATTGACTTGAGGGAATACATATATGTCTTTTATTTCAAAGTATTGTAATAGATTAAGTATTTCAATGTGTTGAAAAATGGCTCGTGTCCCAAAGTATTCTCATGTGTTTGATGAGATTGAGACTTAGTATTTCCTATGATTTCGAATGAAAGATGTTATTAATGATATTTTAATGATTTGTAAAATGTTTCAATTCCACATTACTTTTAATTATGTATATGCGATGAACGATACGGAAAGGGCTTTTAGAAGACCTCCGAGAGTTAAAGTAGACCAGTTGCATCCCGAGAGTGGCCATAACTTCTAGGGTGTGGTTTCGGGATGTGAGACTCCTATACTTTGTACTTTATTCTTTACCATTTTTTGGTAAATTCCCTTTGTAAAATAAAATTTTTCACCTTCTATTTCTTTCTTGTTTGAATAAAACTCTTTATTTTCAAATATTATTCCTTTTGAAGATTTGAATGTTCTTTAATAACTTCAAGAAAAATATGAAGACCCAAAATGAACCCTCTGGATTCTTACGTCAAAATTTCCTGAAACTCGAGCTACGACCTCACTATTCCCATGAGCTTTCAAATATAAGTTTGATGTTAAATGCTCTTCATGAAATTGGATTCAGTAGAAAATAATGTTTATGACTCAGTGGGGGAGTATGCTAAGCACCGAGAGGATTTGAAGAAGGGGAAGATATTCTTCTTTATTAGAGATATTATATCCTATGTAGCTCTTGAGATGATTGCTCCTCAATAGTTGGGAATGAGTTACTTAGAGGCAATCTCCTTATCCCTTAATTATACGTCTGCATAGGTGTAGATATTTGAGATCCCTGTAAAAGCTAAAGCTATGACCCTACCTTAGGCAGGTAGGGATCCCTCATCCGCTAGGGGTTAATGTCGGGATTCCATGACTAGATCTCTTGGTGTATGTTTGTTATAGCTAGCATCCACAAAAGAATGTTATGTACTAAGTCTTATTAAGGTTGTACTACTTAGGGTAGGTTGTAGAATGTGACATAATTTATCCATTGCAAAAGTAGACATTTGGAGTGAGTCTTGGTGGGTCCTTATATGAAAATAAAAGAATGGTTTACTACATTATATTTATGAAGAATGTTGACTATATGTGTAATTTTAATAATGTAAGTAGATGTTATGTCTAATGTGAGAAAAGCTATGTAGATGATGAATGTGATGTTCCTAGTCTAGGAAGATTCCTAAGGAGCACTAAGTGGAAGTAGTACTATGAGATGCTAATTTCACATTGCACTACTGTAACTTGGGGGTTGTCGTAGAGGATGGTCTTTATGTGAAGTTCCTAAATGAATGTATATTTCCTATTGTGTGTCTAATAATGAATGTTGACATGTTGAGTATAAATGAAGCATTGTTCTCCTTGGTAGTCTTAAGGATCACATTGATATGTATTGAAGAGCTTGTATGGGCTGTCTCTTCATGTCTTACAAAGGTGAATCTTAGAATAACTTTTGATAGGAATGTCTAACCGATAAATGGATTACTTGATCCATGTTATTAAAAGTTGAGGTTTATGGAAGTGTTTCTTTATATGATAAATGAGGACTTATATGATGTTTTGTACATTTGAGTCATGAAGGTTTTACCAAAATAGAATGAAAAGTATGTTTCAACTAAAATGTCCTCTTTTAGCTAAATTTTTCATAAGGCTATGCTTAGTACAGTGTTTTTACTAAATAGATACTCGTCTATATTTCCAAATTATAAGTTGAAGTCAAGGGGAGTTTTCTTAGATGTCAAAGCTTGGGTAATTGGGTTCTCTCATTATTGGTATGTCTTCATATGTTCTAGGACATAGTCTATGTTTCTTTTAGTTTTTATTTTTTATGATAGACTTAGTATGTTTTCTTTCAATGAAAAGGGTCGTGACCTTACGATGTTAATGTTACGACGCGAAAGTACCCCCTAGCATTTAAGGTAACCCTTAGGTAGAACAATTGCGTACTTGACCCACCGGGGCCCTTGTAATAGCCTACAAGCTATCATTCATCGCATACGACATTGAAAGTAGTGCGGAATTACAAATCTTCATGACATTTATAATAGTAAGGAAATTTATTTTATTAATACTAAAGTGTAGTCTCGTCGTCACAATCCATCCTAAATAGACAACTAAAATATCATAGGGACACGACCGTTAACATTAAATGACAATACAAAATAAGTGTCAACAATAGAAACTATGAAATAGAACTATGCCCTCAAATATATGAGGACATACTTAGTCTTGGGAGAGTTGATTTCAAAGTTTGCATCCTAGTCTTAAATAAGCCTCCAACCTATACTTATAATGTATAGAAATGTATAGGGTTATTACAAAAAATGTACTAAGTATGGCATATGCAAAAACATGAGAAAAAGGATATTTTAGTAGAAATAAGCATTTATGCAAAATAGGTAAAACCTTCATGAATAAAGAAGTAAAATATCATATAGATCATCATTTATCACATAATAAAAGACATCCATAATATTAGCACAAAGAGTGACTTAACAGTAAACTCCAAAAACATTATAGTGAATTCAACTTGACAGTGAACTCCTTTGAATACAAAGTAAACTCACTTCCCTAGAAGTTTCCCTACAAAGGTTATACTAAGAAACACATAATTAGACATAAAGGAAGAACACATACTATTCCTTCAATACGCACCTAAGTGATACTCAAGACAACACAATATAGGCTTACTTTGCACGGGTAATAAGTCCACAATCCTTTAACTAAACATTAGGGAAACATGCTTGCATATAGAACTTCACATAAGTTCCCTTCCCCATGTGGAGTTACAAGTTACACAAAGTGCTATGTGATAATAGCATCCCATGTTTGTACTCCAACATTGTGGTCCTTGAGGATTCCATGAGGTTAGGTACGCCACATTATTCATTCATATACTTTATTATATAAGACATAACTTCATTTAATTAATTCATAAGACATTCATACATTAAGATAAAGACACACGAAGACTCCTTTTTCGAGTGTCTACTTGTGCAATAGATGAATAACGTACCATACCCCCACCTACCCTAATTAGTACACTCTTTAGAAGACTTAGTTCATAACATTCTGGTGTGGGAGATGACTTTCACCAACATAGACCATGAGAGCTAGACATGGAGTTCTGATTAACCCTGTAATACTCAGAAAGTCTAAATCCTTATCTAGAGCCTAACATGAGAGTCTAAAAGTTGTAACACTTCTTTAAGGTCAAATGTTATGTATATAAATCATTTAGAAATTATTAGAATCAAAACGTCATGGAAATTCCATGATGTCCGGAAACTAGATCTAGAGGTGGTAGCGTGCCTTAGTCTATTTGCCAAGATTTTACGAGTCGAAAAATGATGAAATTTTGTGACAAGGTGCCTAATACGTAATAGTATTGGTTTATAGTCTAAACTTTTAGGAATGACGCCCCAAGGATGAACGAATATTTCCTTGAGGAGGACCCTTGCATTTTGGTAGAAGTTGTGAAATGTTCAATGTCTACCAACGATGCCCATCGATGGGGCATTGTCCATTCGATTGGGAGTAGATTGCCACCGTCATTCGACACCTAAGAATTTTTTTCCAAAGGTCCATTTGGACAAATCTCTTACAAAAATCAAGGACTTGCAGGATTATTGGTCCCAAGGTCCGTCGACTAACCTACGGCCCGTAGGTCGGGATCTCGTAGGTCAAGGTCCTTGTTTAACTTGTACATTTTAAGCTAGTTAGTTAAATTAAATAGGTGGTTATTTAATTATTTAGGGGTTAAGGGTGATCTAATTAATTTAGTTAATGACATATAGAAATCTCCTATCCTAATTAAACTAGCCCCAACTCTCATAATTTCTAAAACCCTGTTGCTCTTCCTTCTCTCTTCTTTCTGCCTCACAAATAGAAGAACTCTATGAAGTTTAGGTCAAGGTCTTATCACTGCGATACGGGGATTTTCTTCATCATTATCCATTAATTAACTAGGTATGGGACTTCTTTTCCCAAAAGGGTTCCTCCAAAATGGTTTTAAAAAGATAAATTTAAAGTAGGTCTTTCTCTATTACGAACTTGTTCTTATACAATTCGTTGGTTATGGTTTATTTTGGGTATTATACTTATATTGTAAGTTATTATAATTAAATTATGCTACTTCTTGATGAATTAACATAGGTTGCCAGGTGGATCCTGAATTTGATCTAAATCCCTCATCCTATGCTATGAACTAGTGATGACTTGTCATGTAGTGATTTAAACAACTTCATTGTTGTTTTGAATACTATTGTGTGATTATACTACACCAATTGTTATGTTGAATGGCTGGTTGATGGTAAAACCTTGATAATGTCTTGTGTAATATATTGGGGTAAGTCTTGCGGTCTCAATCCTTTTCCTTAATTATGATTACTTATGATTAGTGATGAAGTTTTATTGAAGCATACGTTGTGGTAAGATTGATTAGTGTTTGTATGATGTTGAAGTGGAATGTCTTGAATTATGGCTTGTGAGTTGTTGGCTAAAATGTAATTATATTAGGATGGTGATAACTTACCTACTTGCCTTATTATAATGTGATTATGTAAATGACCTAAACTAACATGTGTAAATAGAAAGGAAAGGAGAATACTCTAGTAGTTACTAATGATTTATGATTATGACTATATAAGAGATAGACCATGTGACTTAAAATAAGTTATGACTATTCAAGATAGACATTTCAAAAGGGACTCTAGCTTAATGTCGAATGAACTAGAAGTGAGGAGTGTCCCTTCCCACATAGGGAAGGAAAGATAACTAATGTACTCATGGCATTGGAAACTATAATTCATATAGCATAAAGAGGGTCCGAACTACATCTCCTAGTTCCTGAACTATGTTGCCCATATGAGAATACAAGCAAGTGGATCCAAATAGATTCCATGTTCATGTTTTGGTACTATATTGGCAAGTAGCCTGCCTTCTTTCGTTGTATGGTTCCATGATACTACATTCCACATTAGCTCAAGTGTTCTATGTCAATTAAGGCAAGATGTTCCTGTAACACTTCAAAAATCCAAGATGAGTCTTAAAGTCTAAAATGAGTATAATGAGGTCCAAACACTGTTTTAATGCCTAATTTAATTAATATAGGTCATTTAGGATTTTTAGGAACCAAAACGTCCATGACGTCTGGAAACTAGTTCTAGTGAAGTACTAAAGTGCCTAAGCCTATTTGACAAGCTTTTAGGAGTTGGAAATTAATAAAAATTGGTGGAAGGGTAATTAATAGGTGTTTAATTTAATTAATGGTCAAAACATACAATATGACTCCCAAAGTACCAACCAAGGGCCCTTGAGGAGGACCCTTGCACGTTCGTGTCAACATTGTCTTGGCAGTGTGCACCCACGAAGGATCAATCGACAGGGCGTGTATTTAGCGACAAGGCTCCAATACCAAAGGTCGACCAACACTTTGTCATGTTTTGAAGGGGCTCGTTTGCATACTCTCTGAACTCATTGATTGACGTGAAACATGCAAGGGGGCTTGGTCCATCGATTGAGCCACAAGGCGTCGACGGGGTTCCGTTTGTGAGTGGCATGTTTTTTTGGCACGTTTTAAATTAGTTAAAAACAATTAATTAAGGGGTTTGGTTCTTAGTTAGGTATTAAATAAGACAAATTAATTAATTTAACCCCCCATATAAAGACCCCAACCCCAATTAATCAAATTACAACTCTGAAAAGAAACTCTCTTCCTTCTTTTCTTTCTCTCTCTATTGGAAGACACAATTGAATACTAGCTAGAGGAGGGATTTGGGGGATGTAAAAGGATGAATTAAGCATTAATTCTTCATCAAACGTTGAGGTATGAGATCTAATTCACCATTCAAACCTCTTTCCTCAAAGGGTTCCTTCAACGTGTTTTCAAAAGTTTATATTTTATAGCATAACTAGGTTGAATTAAGGTTTATGGTAAGCCCTTCATGATGAATAATGAAGAAGACTTGGTAATTCATATGATCTATATCCTTTACTTCAAATTGTAATTAATAGTGATTAAGTCATGATGTTGTATTGGAGTATGCATTTTATTAGGATTGATAGGTTGGTATGATGTTGAATTGAAATGTCTTGATAATTTTGTAGGGTTGATGGAGGTTTATATGTTATAAGGATGGTTATTACTATCAATGTTCCTTATTATAATATTAAAGGGTAATGTTCTAACCTCACTTATAAGATTTGTAATCACAAGACTTCTACTCATGCAATTCTTATTGAGCTATGATAATGATGATGTTATACAAGGGTTAGATTCTATGACCTTAACAAAGCTATTATTGATAATTAAAGGATTAAATACATTTCAAAAAGGGACACTAGCTTAGCACCGAGTGAACTACAGTGATGAGTGTCCCTTCCTTCATACGGAAGGTAGGAGCACTAAAGTACTCTTGTGATTGGATAATACAATGCATGTAGCATAAAGAGGGTCTCAATTATATCTCCTATTTCATGAACTATGTTGCCCCCATAGTAATACTAGCTTGTGGATCCACGTAGTTGATATGTTTTATGTTTTGGTACTACCTTTGAAAGTAGTCTGCCTTGCTTCAATGTAGAGTTTTATGATACCAGATTCCACACTTGATCATGTGGTCTATGTAGATTAATCCAAGATGTTCCCAAAAGGTAAAATGAATTTAACAATTGAATTCTAAATAGGATAACGTAAGGGGTCTAGCTTAGACTAGGTAGGAGTATGAGACTCTACCTAAGCATTGAACTAGTTAGCCTTGAGGGGAGTCTTAGGAGGATATTCATATATATGTTTATATTTATAATGATATATGTTATGTATATGATGAACTTGCACATTGTTGGTACTATATGTTGAGTAGTTCACTTATGAATAGGTGTTGGTTTATATTGTTATAGTAAGATGAAATATATATCTGAATTTCATGGCAGTGAAGTAGGATGTAAGTCATGATTTTTGTTGGGTTACTTGATTGAGTAAGGTTATGGGACTTTACTTGCTCAAGGAACTTATTGACTTTATAGGGGTTCATGGGTAATTGTCCTGCTTTTTTTGTAGTGAAATATACTCTTATTTATGCTTATTGATAATATGACTTGATGATAAAAATACATTGAGTATGCATTCACTTATATGACATGAATGGTTGGCTTCACTAGATTTGATATTGTACTATTGTGATAAACATGTTGATGACTTAATAAATATGCAATATTGATTGATGTGGTCTTGTTGAATGTGCATAAGGGTTTTTAAATGAAAAATGCATACTTTATGAAATTTCCTCTTATCAGCATGTTTTACAAGTATATGTGCATATGGTCTCATAATTAGTACAAGTTGAGTACTAACCCCATTTCTTCCTTTTCCCCACCATTTTAGGTTCCGGTTGTTGAAGTGTTTTGGAAGGCGACTTGAACAAGAATTGGATCCTTTGATCATCAAAGTAGGGTAGGTCCTCATTTTCCTAGGGTGATGCCAATATCGATCTTATGTTGTTATTTTAGTTCTAAGACTCTTATATTCTATCTTCATTCATTTGATTACGAATGTATAAAGCCTATATGTGGATATCTTTATATTGATGTATGGGTTATACCAAATTGCTAATTGTGTTAGATGGTTATGAGATGAGACAATCTTTGAATACTATGTTCTATCTTATATACATTTATGTGCAATAAAAGTAGAAGTCTATGTATCCTTCCTATACGAAGCGTCTATGTATACTCGATATATATATGTTATCTGCATGTAGAGGTCTATGTAAACCTCTAAGTAGAATAAATGAAAAAATTTAAATTTTCCGCTAAATTTACCTATTAGTTTAATGATGTAAACTAAGAGGCTAGTCTTATTTCTCAAAGAGGATGAGAACGTCGGTTACGTCTAGAAGGTAAACCCGAATGTGAAAAATTATATATCAGAGCATGAGGTTAAATTATGTTAGAGTTAATGTCTCTCTCAACCACGTCTATGTAAGTTCGTATTCATAATTTTAAAGCGCGCCACACTTATGAATAAGAACCCATGTGATTCCTAGGGAACTTTCTCTTTCTTGGAAATCTTATATCGTTCCATTAGAGTATACTTATAGTGTGTTTTTGCATTTAATACTAGTTTTGTGATTATAGGAAAAATGAACACTCAAAGTAATGAGGCCCGAAGGCTTGAAGAGGAGATTGCAAATGCGGGAGTTCCTCTACATCAGGATGAAGTTCCTCCTATTGAAGAAGAAGCTAATGTTGATCAAGCTTAGGCCAATCCTCCACCGCTGACGGATGGTGACATAAGGGCTGCTCTTATCCAATTCTCCCATGCCATCTCTACACAAGCCCAAGCTATGAGGACCCAAGCTAACCGAGATATTGTACCCCGTCAAAATCAACAAATTTCTTCTACGGCCTCTCGTCTAAGGGACTTTACTCGGATTAACCCTCTACCTTCTATTGATCTAAGTTTGAATAAGACCCCCAAGGTGTAATCAATGAAGTATATAAGATACTCTTTTATATCGGGTTGTCGACAATTGGAAGGCAATGTTGGACACTTATCAGCTCAAGGACGTGTCTCAAGCATGGTTCATCCATTGTAGAGATAATAGGTCATTGAGGAGTGCTCTGGTAACTTGGGAGATCTTCAAGATGGCTTTTCTTGATAGGTTACTTCGTAGGGAGATGATAGAAGCTAAAGTGGTGGAGTTCATCAACCTTCACCTGGGAGGTATGAATTTTCATGAATACTATTTGAAATTTAATAAATTGTCAAAATATGCTCCTTTTTTGGTTTCCGATCCTAGAGATCAAATGAGCCGTTTTGTGACGACTGTGTTAGATGATTTGCCAGATGAGTGTCATTCGACTATGATACATGACAAATTGAACATTTCTCGCCTTGTGGTGCATGCCAAGCACGTGGAAGAGGCAAGGGATAAGAGGAAGAGTAGAGATGCTAAGAGCGCAAGATCTTTGATTAAGGTTCATCAAAGAATAAGGTTGAGATACAAGAAATGCCTAGATTTAATAAGCGTGTTTCTAATCAAGTTCTTTCAAATTTCCTTGAGGCTAGTTGTGGTAGGGTGTCTAATCCTAAGCCTAAAAAGGGAAAATATAAAGCCCCAAAATGAACTAAGGTGAACTAGATACTCGTGAATGTTTAATGAGTTAACCTTAAGTTAATATGAGTTATATTAGTGTTTTTAGGCAGTGTGTAAATTTTGGTTATATTTGGAGGTCAAACGTCCAAGATCGTCTGGGACGTTCCAAAGGTGTGCCTTAGAGAGTACTGTGGTGTTTTGATATGTTTGAGTGAGTTTTACATGTTCGTTTTAATAGAATTTTATGTGAGGTTCCTAAAACCTAGACGAATAAGTTTAGGGGTTTAACGTCTGAGCATGACGCCACCTAGGATCAACAAGGGGCCCTTAGAAGGGCCCAAGATTGTAGTCCAAACCTGCCTAGCAATGTCCACCAACGGGACCTGTCGATGTCCAGTTAACCAATCGACGGCTATTCGACTTGGTCCGTCAATTGTACGTAAAGGTATGAAGTTTTGAGGGATGAAGAATCCACCAACGGACCCTCACCAACAGGGCATTGGTTGATCAACGTTCCGTCGTTGGTAGGGTCGTCGATGGTCACTGAAAAAGCTGTAATTCCCCGTGAAGTGTTGGGGTGTTTGATAAATTCAGCCCAACTCTTTTATGACACAAGGAAGTTATTTTTTGGGTTTATTAAGTAAATTAAGGTATTTAAAAACCTAAGAACCAATTTTAGACATCACTTTCCACAACCCAAAACCCCTAATCCTTAAAATTCTCTCACAATTATTTTTGGAAGCAAGCTAGAAGTAAAGAAGAGCTACGAGGGCTAGTTGGGACGTTTTCTCCATCAAAAAACAGTGGGTTGTCTTAAATTTGAGGTATGGTATCCATCCTTGAACCCTTTTCCATTCAAGGAGTCATTTCCAAAAGATTTCGAAAATGGTTTTCAAACTCTACTTTCTTCTATTTTTTATTTTAAGCCTTGGTCTTCTTTTAAAGGGGTTTTAATGATTCGAATGTCCTTATTCTAGTAATAATTGATGATTTTAATGTCAAAACCCTAATGAACTCATGTTTATGGATATTTCAAACTTTTAGCTTAAGAAATGTTTAAATGGATATGGTTGTATAGGGTATGAACCTTGGTTTTCTTGTGTTGTTATTTTTTTTAGTTACTGCCCTAAGGGCTTTATTATGATGAAATATTGATAAAATGATTATAGGTTGTGATGTCCTTGTTAAATGGAGAGTTGCTTATATTGTGTAGTTCTTATGATAAATTGCTCTTGAAAGGTGTGGTCCACCTTGATGGTGACGGAAGTTATTTGATGAACTTGATATTACTTAGTTTGTATTGTAAGTTTGCCTTTGAAGGCAATATATGTGAAATGAAGTGATATTGAAGATAAGTCTTGTCTTGTGTTTTATGAAGTTGAATTGCATGTTTGTCTGAGATTATGCCTAAGTGAAGTATATGATTTTGTGAAGCATGTAATGTGTGAATTGATGAATATAGGTCTAAAGCAAGTATAGAACCTAACGTGAATGAAATAATGCTTATATGCAAGATGTGCTCATAAGTACGTACACACACACTTTAATGAACGTCTGAAGCTAAGTTGAGCAAATTGAGGAGTTTTGAGGTGGACACTCTTCATGAGTTGATATGATGTTTCTAGTATAAACCTCGCTACATCCTGAGAGTTTTCTCAAATACTCAGAGGATTAATGCCCTTCTGAGATGGGATGTGCTTTTCACTAGTTATCCTTAACCTATAGGATACAATTTTTATAATTTGTGGGTGTTATGTTTAGCACCGAGAGAATATGAAGAAGACGTGGTTACACTTCTTGAGTTGAGATGTTGTATTCCAATGAACCTCTAGAGATGAGCACTCCCCGTTAGTAGAAGATGAGTTAATCAATATCAATCTCCTTATCCCTTAACTACGCGCCCGCGTAGGTGAAGCTACTGTGTAAGCCATGTAAAGCTAAGAGAATGACCTTACCTTAGGCAAGTGAGGATCCCTCATCGTATAGGGGTTAATGTCGGGATTCATCTTTCATGGTCTATGTCGGTTAAGATAACACCCACATAAGAAATGAATGTGCTAAGTCTTCTAAAGGAGTGTTCTACATAGGTTGGGTAGTGGAATGGGATGCTATTTATTCATTTCACTAGGTAGGCATTCCGATAGGGGAGTCTTGGTGAGTCGTATTTGAATTGAATGAATCTATCCATTGCACTTGTTAGGACCTTCCGAAAGGGGAGTCTTGGTGGCAAGTTTTCTAAAAGAGTGTACTACTTAGGGTAGGTGGTTCTATGGGACGCCATCTACTAATTTCACTAAGTTATCATTCCGAAAGAGAATTCTTATTGTGTTGTTCGGTGCTCTTCTATTGTATTGCCTTTGAGTGGGTGCTTATTCTCCCGAGGTGAGTATGCAAAAAAGGGAGGTAGTCTTGAGGGTTGCTTGGGTGGTATTGAAGAAGGAATATGCATACTTTCTTCATGTATGTCCTTAGTGAGTCTTATAATGACCTTAAATGGGGACACTCCGAAATAAATGATTCTTACTTCCTCATTGGCAATGCTTTTGAAGTTCACTACCATAGAGTCTTTTTGTTCACTGCAAGGGTTAAATAGAATCACTGTAATATTTGGTGATTTTTAATGTAAAATGTATTTTTTGGTTAATATTATGGAAATCCTTCGCTAAGTGTTAAATGATGTTCCTTATGACGTGTTGATTCTATCTTCATGAATGTTTTTCACATTTGGCATGAAATATAATTTTATCACACTGTCTCTTTTCGCATATTTTTGCATATGCCATACTTAGTACAGTGTTTTTTACTAACCCCATACTTTTCTATACTCTATAAGTAAAGGTTGGAAGCTTTTGAAGGTTTGAAGGTGAAGCTTGGGAATGTTCCTCCAAAGACAAAGTATGTCCTCATATATTCGAAGGCATAGTCCTTTTCATAGTTTCTTACTCAATGACTTATTTATGAACTTTCTTTAAATGTAAAGGTCCGTGTCCCTAAGATATTATGTCGTGACTTAAGTTGGCCTATAACGAATATATAGTTTAAGTATTTATGAAAGATTTCCTTTTAATTAAATTATTCATGAAAAGTTAAATTCCGCACTACTTTTCATGTCTTATCTAATGAATGATAGTTAAAGGGCTTGTACGAGACCACAAATGGTCAAGTACACCCGGTCACGAACTGAGGGTTCTCCTTAAATTCTAGGGGGTACTTTTGGGTCGCCATAGAAAAAGTACTAATTCACCAACCGAGAAGCCAACTTGTGGAAAGTGTGGCAAGAAGCACTACGGTGATTGCCTAAAGGGGACGCACAATTGTTTTGGTTCCGGCAAAAGTGGGAAAAGGTTAGGGATTTCCCGAATTTGAGGGGTCAAGTAAAGGGTAGTGGTCAATCTCAAGAAAATGGTTCAAATGAGTGTCTAAAGAAGAACCGCTTCTATGCTCTCCGCTCTAGTGGTGAGAAAGAGACTTTTCTAGACGTTTTGACCTGTATGTTGAAAGTCTTCTATATTGATGTATATGCCTTACTATATCATGTTGCTACTTTATCATTTGTTACCCCTCTAGTAGTCAAAAAGTTTGACATTTTGCTCAATATTTTGCGATGAACCTTTTGTAGTGTCTACTCCGGTGGGTAAGTTTGTTGTTGCAAAACGGGTGTAAAGAAATTGTCCTATAATGTTGCCAAATAGAATTTCTTATGTTGCACTAGTAGAACTCAATATGCTTTAATTTTATATTATATTTGGTATGGATTGGTTGCATGTTTTCTTTATTTCTATTTATTGCAGCACAAGGGTGGTGAAGTTTAACTTTCCAAATGAACCCGTTATGGAGTGGAAGAGGGGTAACTCTATTCCTAGGGGTCATATCATCTCTTGTCTAAGAGAATGCAAAATGACCTCAAAACGTTGTCTATACTATATTGTAATATTCCAAGATCTAGACTCTGAAATTCCTCCCATTGAGGCGATCCCCGTAGTGATTGAATTTACGGAGGTGTTTCCATATGATCTCCCCGGTATTCCTCCCTAATGGGAAATTGATTTTTGTATAGATTTGTAACTAGATACAAATCCGATTTCGATTCAATCTTATCGGATGGCTCCGGACGAGTTGAAAGAGTTGAAGGCACAAAATGATTTACTAGACAAAGTCTTCATAAGACCTAGTATTGTCCATGGGCTGCTCCTGTTTTGTTTGTGAAGAAAAAGGATGGGTCCTTAAGAATTTGTCCTTAAGATGATAGGGTTTGAAAATCGGTGAAATTCCTTAGAAATGGCTCTTTGAATGGAATAGAGTTAAAGGATTACTACCATACTTACATGACAAGAAAAAGTTAAATTTTTTATGAAGAAATGTCCAGCACCAGCCCATTATCGCACTTCCTTTAGTTAAAGCTTCTATTCGATTTTGAGTGAGTCTTTCTTGAGGGTGGACTTTGGGTTTTTGAAAAATGAAGTCTAATAGGAGTATAAACTAAATTAAAATAACCCTAATACCGTAAAACAAACATCCATGGTCCATAAAATACTTGGGTTGAATTTATTAAAACACCCTAAGCCAAGCCGTATCAAAGCAATTGCTGCAGGCAACATCTACGACCTATAAAAGACAGACCGTCGTCTAGTCAATGCCCTTTATATAGGGTCCTTCATTTTGGTATGAAGCTCTACCTTAGTTCAGTAACTCAGACCTTGCACATTCAATCGACGCCCAAGGTCGACGGGCAGTCGTTTTACCAACGGTTCGTCCCTTGTGGACATCGTTGGTCACTGCTTGGCAGCATCCTGCCAAAGAGATGGGGTCCTCTTCTAGAGCCCCTCGTATGTCCTTTATGTAGTCATTAAAAGACTCTGAGATCCTAAGATATGGTCATATAGGTGTTATTATCACCCCACATCAATTTCAACTAAAACAAACACGTAAAACTTTTCGAAACTTATAGGGACACATAAGTACTTTTCAAGGCACATCTTCCGAACGTCTTCGACGTTCTTGGATGTTTGACCTATAAAATATAACAAAACTTTAGAAAATGCCTCAAAATATCATTATTGACCATTTAAAAAAAATTAAGTCATAAGACACATATGAATCTCTAGTTCGTCAAAATTTTTAACATCTTTACTGTGAATGCAAAAACTTTCAGAGTGAAACATGCTGAATAATTCAACAGTTCAGCTTTCAAGCAATCTCATAAGAAGGCATAACAACCAGAAAGACAAGACCCTAACAAGACATCTTTTAACATAAACACAACATCATTGAAGCAATTAATCAATATCATTAGCTATACCTTAACTTAATTAATATAAGTTAACTACCAATCTCGCCATGTAATCATGATATCATCAAGAGCGTACAAAATATTATACCATCAAGCGCACTCACAACATAAAGAGAAATGCAACTCATACTAATATGCACTACTCATAATCATTACAAAACGACAAAGAGCTTTGGTATCAAGCTTGAATAAGGATATACGAAGGATATCAACTACCTTACTACTCAGCTCATTTTCCGCCACTTAGGGTAAATTCATCGGGAAGGTGTGATATTCCAAAGTATCACTATACATTGCACAAGGTAGGAACTCATACCACCCATAACTTATGCACATAAAGACTAAACATCGACCTTAAATTCAAGCATAACACCCTCTTCATAGGGTTCAATATAGGACAAACACTCTTAAGGATCACCACACTAAACTTCTTAGGCAACACATAACACAAACTCATGGAGTAAACTCCCTCTTGCTCTTTCCACCAACTAAGAAAGATTCATTTTGAAATCAACAACTTTACTATATAGATTCCACCATTTTCTTAGTAAACAAACTATTTTTCCTACTTAGAGTAAACCTACTCAAGAACTTCACTCCAATCACAAGTACAACCATACAACATTACCTACACAAGAGGGAATCCCTAAACTATTACAAAACTACGACATTCTCTTCAACACTTCTCAAACTTACACCTTAATTCTCTACTATCATTATACACAACCATAAGATAACTCGTTTTCCCCCAAAAAGAACTTCATTCAACCATTTTAACTCTTACTATGCTTAGAACTACATCACTTTGAAATTTCACGTCATATTACTTCACATCTCATAAAACACACATGCCATAAATAGCATCACATTATAATACTCAAAGCTCACCTTCCCATCAACTCTTCTAGACATAGATTTATCATAAGCATCAAAACTCTCATTTCTCCCCCGCAACTTATAATCATCTCCCCTTCTAGGCAATCACATATAGAATACCACCAAACAAGGGAAAAAAATAGAGACCTTTTGGATTAAAGTTCTATTGCACGATACAAGAGTATTGAACAAAGTGAAACTCCATTGTCCTATAGGCTCTCAATCATGGGTGTGTCGACTCACACCGATGAACAAGACTCTACTACCCATGGCTTGTGAGACTTTAGACATTAAACTATTTCCCAATAAATTTATGCTCTCATACTAAATTCGTCACGACCCGAAAGTACCCCCTAGCATTTATCAATCAGTTGGACGATTGCGTACTTGACACTTCAGGGATCTTGTACTAGCTCACTAGCTATCATTCATCGCATAATACGTGAAAAGTAGTGCGGAATTAAAAACTTTCACAACATTTATTACAATAAGGAATTATCTTTTATAAATACTAAATAATAGTCTCGTTTTTACAAGCCATCTTAAAGACACAACTTAAATGTCTTAAAGACACTGTCCTTTACATTGAATGAAAATACATAATATGTATTACTAATAGGAACTAAGAAATAGAACTATGCCCTCGAATGTATGAAGACATACTTAGTCTATAGAGACTTGATTCTACATATTTCCTCCAAGTCTTTAACTTGCGTCCAATATATACTTATAATTTATAGAAATGTATGGGGTTAGTACAAAAAATGTACTAAGTATGGCATATGAAAAAAAATGCTAAAAAGGACAATTTAGTAGACATAAGCTTTCATACCAAGTAGGTGCAACCTTCATGCATATAGAAGTAAAATAGCATATAGATCATCATTTAGCAGATAATAAACGACTTCCACTTAACAGTAAACTCAAAAAGATTACAATGAACTCAACTTTAGAGTGAAATTCTTTAACTTCATAGTGAACTAATTTCCCTTGAAGTTTCCCTACCAAGGTTATCCTAAGACTCACAAGTGTATCATAAAGGAAGCGCACATACAATTCCTTCAATACAAACCAAAGTAATCCTCAGGACTACACAATTTAGGATTACTTCGCACAGGTAATAAGTCCACTTTCTTTTAACTAAATATTAGGGAAACATTCTTACATCTAGAACTTCACATAAGTGCCCTTCCCCAAGTGGACGTACAAGTTACACAACGTGCAATGGGAGACTAGCATTCCAAACTACTACTCCCACTTTGTGGTCCTTGAGGATTTCATGATGTTAGGTATACCACATTCATCATTCATAAACTTCATTATGCAAGGAATAACTTTAACATGCTTTCTCAACATTACACATTAAGTCACACAACTTCATTTGATTAAATGATAACACATTCATAAATTAAAACAAAGACACATCATGACTCCCGTTTTGAGTGTCTATTTTTGCAATGGATAAATAGTGTCCCATTCCACCACCTACCCTAAGTAGTATACTCTATAGAAGACTTAGTTAATTAAATTCATTTGTGGGGGATGACTTTAACCGATGTGTCCCATTCCACCACCTACCCTAAGTAGACGTGCAATCTTGATTTTTACTCCTATCAGATGAGGCATTCCCGCTTGCCTTGGGTATGGTTATTCTCTTAGCCTTTACATGGATTATTCAATAGCTACACCTATGAGGGCGCACAGTTAATGGATAAGGAGATTGATTCTAATTAACTCACTCTCTACTCACGAAGAGTACTCATCTCAAGAAGTGTGCACCTACCCCTTCTTTAAATCCTGTCGGTGTTAAGCATAACTCCCCTATGGAGTCTGAAATATTCAGTACTATATGTTAAGGGATAGCTAATTTTTAATATCAGAGAGGACCACCTAGATGTAACAGACATCGTCGTTCTCTTTGAGGACTAAGAATACCCTCTTAGTTTACATCATTACATTCATAGGTCAAAATGTGGAAATTTTAAAAGTTTTCAGTACTATTAATTGTAGATTTACAAAGACCTTTGCATACATATATTATACTCATATCAAGTATACATAGACCATTCGTATAGGAAGATTACATAGTCTTCTACTTTATTTCACATAGGTGTATAAGATTCGTAACATAGTCTTAAAAGAGTGTCTCATCTCATTTCCATATAAACACAGAGTACAAAAATTAGGCAGATCCCATATATCAATGTAATAAAGCCACATATAGGCTATACAATCTTTAGTAGTCAAATGAAAACGAAAGAACCTAGAAGTCTTAACACTTAAACAACTTCTTAAGCTTTATATTCGCATTTCCCTCGGAAAGTGAGGACCTACCAAACTTGGATAATTGAGAATTCGAAGTTTTCTTAAATATCGTCTCAAAATCCCTTCAATGACTAAAACCTTAAATGTTGAAAAAAATTGGAGAAAATGGGGTTAACACATCATATGTACTAAGTATGAGACCATATGGACATATAATATCAAATCATAATAAAAAGGGATATTTCATCAAAAATGTTATTTTACATTAGGAAAGCCTTATTCACATTCATGAACCAAAACACGTCATTAATGCATATTCGTCAAGTAAATACCAAGTACTATAAAATACCAAACAACCATATGTTTAATCATGTTACATGAATATCAACATACTTGATTCCATAATCAAATACAACTCTATTTTAAAGTCATAACATCACAAGAATGAATAAGAGTTCATCACATTATAACAAAGAAAGACCACTACTCATGACCCTCATTTAGTCCTTGTGCATTAACTAAGCAAAGCCCCATAACCTTACTCAATCAAGTAAAACTATCAAGAACCGTAAACAATGTCAAAACTCCACATAACATATCATAAAGAGTACATAGTATCATACTTTAGCAATAGAGACCAAATGCATGTACATAAGAATGACCAATGTCACGTAGTGTAATCTACATGTAAGATCATCATATTATCATCATTTACATTTATAAGCATGTAAATACATATGAACAACCTCATAAGGCTTCCCTCAAAGGAAAACTACTGCATGTTATAGGTAGAGTCCCATACCCCTACCTAGGCTAGGTCAAACCTCTTAAGTCACCTGATATACCGTGGTTTCACGGTATAATTAATACTTTTTCCTTAAGTTTAGTGTGTCTGAAAGTCTTTTTGTGCTGATTTTTATATAAGTTTCTCTTTGTTTTGCAGGAAATCTGTCCAAAGCTGAATGCGGAGATTTTGAGCGAAAGAAATGCAGAAGAGACCACCTACGGAGCTTATGACGGTCCGTCGTGCTTGTGACGGTCCGTAGGTGGCAGCGTAGTGAAGCTGCTGAAGGAAGATGGGGAAGTCTGACAAAGTGTGGGGTTACGAAGCTTGTGACGGTCCGTCGTGTCTATGACGGTCCGTCCTGCAGGTTCGTCATGAAGTTCAGAGAAGTGATCCCAGTACCCAGATTCCAAGAGTTGAAGTGTTTTGGAACGAAGACCCTCGACGGACCGTTGTGCCTATGACGGTCCATCATACTTGCTGTCGAGGGTGGTGAAGACAGTAGCAGAACAAATTTCATAAGTATGGGACGACGGAGTCCATGACGGTCCGTCGTGACCACGACGATCCGTCGTGAGGTCCGTCGACCCAACAGCGTTTTGGCAGATTTCCAGCAAACAGAGTCCTTGTTTAATTACGTTTTTATTTTTTATAATAGTTCGAAAAACCTCGTTTTGGAGGTTAGACACCAGATAGTTAGAGACCAGATAGTTAGACTCTTAGATTGTTAGACTCTTAGATTGTTAAACTCCGTATTGGTAAACATTTTATTGTGAGATTCTTGATAATCATTAGACTTTTTGTGATATTATTGATTACTTTGAGAATTCTTGCAAGTGCTTTTTGGTGATGAATCAAGCAAACCTTTGGATTTTACTCTCTCTCATTGAAGTAAGTACATGAACTCTTATTAAATATATTTGAATATTGTGTTTATGGCCATGAGTAACTAAACACCATAACTAGGGTTGTGGGAACCATAGGCAAATAATGAGATAAACCCTAACTAAAATAACAATTCTAGAATAGTGTCTTGCATGTATTAATAATTCTTTCGCTTAGAAGTCTTTTTAACGGATG
>NC_028643.1:32390679-32447527 GCF_001406875.1 Solanum pennellii
CGCAATATGATTCGAAACTTGGAAATAAATGATGATGATCCAAACCAGAACATCCCAGCTTCGGTTGATGTTCATGGTCAGATGTTACCCGATGCTCCGGGTGAACACCAACAGAGGGGACAAAATCCCGTTCCACGGCCCCAAACATACTACAGAGGCTATGATAATTCGGATGGGCCACTGGTTTTGCCTCCTCTACCCACAGGCCACACTTTTGTGGTAACTAGTAGCCTGACGTAAATGCTCACTGCCAGAGGTTTGTTTTCAGGGCTACCTTCTGAGGATCCACATGCCCATATAGCTAAGGTAAGGGCAGTGTGTAAAAGTTGTGTAGGGAGGCCTGATTTGGATTTAGATGTAATAGGTCTCAGAGTCTTTCCTCTCTCACTGATGGGAGAGGCTGCTCTGTGGTTCACTGATCTCCCATACAACTCAATCTTCACTTGGAACCAACTAAAGGATGTCTTCTTAGCACGCTACTATCCGGTCTCCAAGAAACTAAACAACAAAGACAGAGTGAATAACTTTGTGGCACTTCCAGGATAGTCAGTTAGTAGTTCTTGGGATAGATCTTGAGATGTGTTACAAATCACCGTATAGATGATGAGTCAGTGAAGGAATAATTCTATCGGGGACAGGATGATAACAATAAAGCGGTTTTGGACACCATAGCAGGTGGATCTTATGGGGAGTGTCCTTATGCTGAGATTGCTGAAAAATTAGAAAAAATCTACCGGAATAACAAAGCTTGGAGTACTAGGAAGTCTGATACAGGGAGAAACACCTTCGCAGTGCAGTCCACTCGCAACCCAGCCACAGATGAGATTCGTGAAGAAATGGCTCAGATGAGAACTGAGCTTAGGTTGGTACTAAAACATGTCACTGGGGTGCAGAAAAGATAAATGCAGTCAACTACTTGTCGAAACCACCGCCACAAAACGATGAGTGTTATTATGTGGAGGATTCCTATGCAGTAAATGAACAGATAGGGGGTTTCCGACCAAGAGCCCAAGGCTCTAATCTGGAGAATTGGCGCCAAGGTCAAGGGAACCAAGGTCGGAACTATGGTAACTAAAATCGTGAGGGTCATTATGTCCGAGATGGAAACTACAACCGCGACAACAACTTCAACAGGGGTAACTATGGTAATAGAAACGACAGGAATGGACCCTATGTTCCTCCTCAAAATCGTGAAGTTACTCCTAGGGATGGTGGAGGTAGTATGTCGCGAGTTGAGAATATGTTGAATAAAATGATGAGGAGGTTCGATGCTAGTGATGAGCACAATAAAGAGTTGAGGAATGATTTAGCGGGTATTGGGCAAAAAGTTGATACACATGCAATATCGATTAAGCAACTTGAGTTAAAATTGGCCCAGTTATCTGCAACTGTGAACACACGGCAACCGGGCACTCTTCCTAGCAACACTGTCCAAAATCCGAAAAATGATGGGCATTGTATGGCAGTTACTACTCGCGGTGGCAACTAAACCATTGACCCACCTATGCCATGTAATGAAAAAAAGGTGACAAAAGAATCTGATAAAGTAGTAGATGTTGATGCTGAATTAGAGGATAACACTGCAAAAGATACTGAAGTGCCTAAAAAGGTAACTCCTATGCCTAGGCCACCACCCCCATTTCCTCAAAGATTATTGAAAAAGACCGAGGATGGCAAATATCGGCGTTTTATAACAATGTTAAAGAAACTTTCTATCACTGTCCCTTTGGTAGAAGCCTTAGAACAAAGGCCCGGTTACGCCATGTTTATGAAAGATCTGGTCACAAAGAAAAGATCGGTCACTTTTGAGGATGATGATAGAATGCAGCATTGTAGTGCTATTGCTACAAGATCTCTGGTCCAAAAGAAAGAAGATCCGGGTACGTTCACTATTTCTTGTACAATCGGGCTATTACATTTTGCGAAAGCATTATGTGATCTGGGGGCAAGCATAAATCTCATGCCCCTCTCGATTTACAAGAAGTTGGGTTTGGTTGACCCAAAGCCCACTGCGATGTGGCAACTGATGGCTGATCGAACAGTAAAACGGCCTATTGGGATACTCCACGATGTGCTAGTAAAAGTGGAGTCATTCATATTTTCAGCAGATTTTGTTATTCTTGATTGCGATGTCGATTTTGAAGTGCCCATTATTCTTGGGAGGCCATTCCTTGCTACGGGAAGAGCCTAAGTAGACATGCAAAAGTTTGGTTGAACAATGAGGAAGTGACCTTTAATATTTGTAGGTCCATGAGGCAGAGTGGTGAGCTCCAGTCGACATCTTCTATATCTTACAACATGGGTGAGACATCTGAGACACAAATAGAAGAACGTCTCGGTGTAGAAGCATTAGTGGCAGTAATAATGAACTTTGATAGCGATTGCATTGAAGAGTATGACTCATTAGTTGCGGCTCTTGATCGAGGTGATGTTCGGTTTAAACCGAAGAAATTTGAGCTTGATATGAACAATCACGAGTCCCCACCCGCGAAACCATCTATAGAGGAGGCTCAAAAATTAGAACTAAAAGCTCTCCCACCTCATCTCAGGTATGAATTCTTAGGAAATGGTGACACTTTGCAAGTAATCATTGAATCAGACCTGGATGAACACCAAGTTCAGAGTTTCGTGAAGGTACTAAAAAGGTTCAAAAGAGCTATTGGGTGGACTATTGCGGACATTATTGGGATCCCTCCTGGTATTTGCACTCATAAAATCCGACTCATGCCTGATCATAAGCCGAGTATTGAGCACCAGAGACGCTTAAATCCTCCTATGCAAGAGGTCGTGAAGAAGGAAATCATTAAGTGGTTGGATGCCGGAGTAATCTACCCAATCGCCGATAGTAGTTGGGTATGCCCGGTTCAGTGTGTACCTAAGAAAGGGGGAATGATTGTGGTCCCCAACGAAAAGAATGAACTTGTTCCAATGAGACCGGTTACTGAATGGAGGGTGTGTATGGATTACCGTAAACTAAACTCATGGACTGAAAAAGACTATTTTCCTATGCCCTTCATGGATCATATGTTGGATAGACTTGCCGGAAAAGGGTGGTACTGTTTTCTTGATAGATATTCGGGGTATAATCAGATTTCTATTGCACCAGAAGATCAAGAGTAAACCACTTTCACTTGTCCATATGGTACCTTTGCGTTCAGAAGAATGTCGTTTGGGTTGTGCAATGCACCCGCAATATTTCAGAGATGTATGATGTCGATATTTTCTTACATGGTGGAGGATACTATAGAAGTCTTTATGGATGATTTTTCTGTGGTTGGTGATTCATTCGAGCGGTGTTTGACCAATTTATCTGAGGTCTTTAAGAGATGTGAAGACTTCAATTTAGTACTAAACTTGGAAAAGTGTCATTTCATGGTGAAAGAGGGTATTGTGTTGGGTCATCGCATTTCAGAAAAGGGCATAGAGGTTGACCGAGCTAAAGTCGAGGTAATAGAGAGACTTCCCCCACCGATCTCTGTGAAACGTGTGAGAAGCTTTCTTGGGCATGCAGGTTTTTACCGGAGATTCATCAAAGACTTCTAAAAGATTGCACACCCATTGTGCAAACTGCTGGAGAAATATTGTAAATTTTGTTTTGATGAATCTCGTCTTAAAGCATTCGGTGAGCTAAAAGAAAAATTGGTGTCTGCGCGTATCATTATTTCTCCGGATTGGAACAGTCCATTTGAGGTGATGTGCGATGCTAGTGGGGTGGCTCTTGGTGTAGTATTGGGACAGAGAAAAAACAAAATCCTTCACCCCATTTACTATGCTAGTAAAGCCCTAAATGAAGCTCAGAAGAACTACACAGTGACTGAGCAAGAACTCCTTGGAGTAGTTTTTGCTTTTGAAAAATTTCGCTCCTATTTGCTAGGTACTAGAGTTATAGTGCATACTTACCACTCATCATTGAGATATTTGATGACGAAGAAGGATGCGAAACCTAGGCTGATTCGTTGGGTATTACTGCTACAAGAATTTGACTTTGAAGTGATGGATAGAAAAGGAACTGAAAGTAAAGTTGCTGATCACTTGTCTCGTCTAGAGGATGAAGCGATCAGAGAGTTAGGGGATAAGACTGACATTGATGATACTTTCCCCGATGAACATGTATTGGCTGCTTCACAAGACTTGATCCCATGGTTCGCAGATTTTGCGAACTATCTGGCTAGTGATATTGTTCCACCAGACTTGTCCTTTCATTAAAGAAAAAAGTTCATGTATGATGTGAAGACGATCTTTTGGGATGAACCATACTTGTATAGGAGTTGTGCTGACGGGATTATTCGGCGTTGTGTGCCAGAATGTGAGATGTTGAGTGTATTGGAGGCATGCCATTCCTCACCCGTTGGTGGACATCACAATGGTATCCGAACCGCTCCTAAGATATTACAATGTGGTTACTATTGGCGAAACTCTTCATCAAGATGCTCATGGGTTTGCTAAAGCATGTGACAGATGCCAACGAGATGGCGGTATTTCAAGAAAGCAAGAGCTCCCTCTAAACCCCATTCTTGTGATTGAGTTATTTGATGTTTGGGGTATTGACTTTATGGGTCCTTTCGTGAGTTCTCATGGAATGAAGTACATTCTACTACCAGTTGATTATGTATGGGTCGAAGCCATAGCCCTCGCAAACAATGAAGGGAAGAGTGTCATAGCATTCTTGAAAAAGAATATATTCTCTCGTTTTGGCACCCCAAGGGCCATTATAAGTGATGGGGGCTCCCACTTCTGCAACAGATTGTTCAAGGGGTTATTGGAGAAATACGGGGTTCGCCATAATGTGGCCACTCCTTACCACCCTCAAACTAGTGGGCAAGTTGAAGTGTCGAATCGGGAGATCAAACAGATATTGTCCAAAACAGTGAACGCTAGTAGAACGGATTTGTCAAGGAGGCTTGATGATGCTCTTTGGGCCTACCGGACAGCATATAAGACTCCCATAGGTATGTCTCCATACCAACTTGTATATAGGAAAGCTTGTCATCTTCCGGTTGAGTTAGAGCATAAAGCCATGTGGGCTATGATGAAGTTAAAAATGGATTGGAGTGAAGCTGCAGAGCAACGGTTAAATGGGTTGAATGAACATGATGAATTTCGCCTGAAAGCCTATGAAAGCTCAGCCCTATACAATGAAAATATGAAGAAGTACCATGACAACAAAATAGAAAAACTAGAGTTTATGGTCCGGGATTTGGTGCTTTTATTCAATTCCAGGTTGCGCTTGTTTCCAGGCAAGCTCAAGTCCAAATGGACTGGTCCTTACTTGGTTACCCAACTATTCCCTCATGGAGCAGTTCAATTGGAAACTAAGGAGGGTGTGCGGTTCAAGGTGAATGGACAGTGCATAAAAATCTATTTCGGGCATGCTGAATCGGCGAATGAAGTGATCGAGGCATACCATCTTGATGAAGTCTCAATGATCAAGTGTCCCCAGTCGTGCCGCGACATTAAATAAGGCGCTTGTTGGGAGGAAACCCAATACTTATAGTCTTTTTAGTAATGGTAGCATTTTTCTATTAATGGGTTTTTAAATTTGCAGGCACATCACCAGGAAATTCTGCAGAAAACTACTCTGCAGCAGTCACTGACGGATACATCGACGGACCATTGCGCCAACGACGGACTGTCGTATGCCTCCGTCGTACCAGGTACGTCTTTCTGTTAGTTTCAAACTAGGGCACACACGACGGAACCAACGCTGGGTCGTCACAACTGCGACGGACCATCGTCGGGGAACCGTCGCGTGATTAATGAGTCGTAACCGACCCGACCCGGCTGGAATCTTTTTCAAAATTAGACCGCTTAAACCCCCCCAACCCTTCATTTCACCCCATTCATTCATTATTCCTCCCACTTCCCTCTCATTTCAACTTCCATATTCTCCCCCTCGATCATTGTTCCCCCAAAATTCTCCAAAGCCCTAAAAGTGTTAACTTATTAGTCGGAGTTGCTGCTGTGGGTGTTTGCCTAGCCACCGAGTACTTGTCAAGTTGTTTTCTCCTTTTCTAAGGTATGTGTCTCGAATTCCTACTCATTTATCTTGCATTTTTGTTTATTAGTTAGTATTAGCTTACTTCTTCATCATTTGTTTTTTCTTTTATACGATTCTATATAACTTAGGTTAAAAATGTTCGAAAATTGCCATGTTTACAACCCTAGACATAGGTGCTTTTGCATTGATAGTTTCGTAGGTAGTTGGGTTAGACAAATGTAGATAAAAATTACTACAAGTTTGATGTGGGTTCATCGGGGATGCATAGGGTACCCTCAGTTCTATCACTGTTATTTAGAACGAGACCCCGATGACGGACCGTCGTAGGGTCCGTTGCAAAAGCCCTAGCACCCTGTCCCAACGGACACATGTGACGGACCATCGTACTCACGACGGTCCGTCCTGCACAACCGTTCCGGTTGTCAGAGACCCTGTTTCTAAGGGTCTCTCATTTTTTCCCCAAGTGTTCCACAACGGACACATGTGATGGACCGTCGTCTTCACGACGGTCCGTCCTGCACAACCGTTCTGGTTGTAAGAGACCCTGTTTCTAAGGGTCTCTCATTTTTTCTCAAGTGTCCTTCAACGGACACATGTGAAGGACCGTCATACACACGATGGTCCGTCCTGCACGACCGTCATGACGGTCAGAGACCCCTCCCCAAAGGGTCTCCATATTTTTTTTCAAGTGTTCTACGACGGACACCTACGACGGACCGTCGTACCTGTGACGGTCCGTCCTGCACAAACCGTCATGCTAGTCAGAGACTCTCCTTCAGGGTTCTCTATATATACACAGTCCGAGTAATACACGACGGACCTCATGACGGTCCGTCATAGTCACGACGGGCCATCACCAGGCCCGTCGTGTGCAACTGTTTCTATATCAATTACCTACTATTTTCAATGTTTTGTTAAGTATGGTTTTGCTTGTCTTGATTGCCACTACTCGTACTAATATTGATCCTTTACAGGTACTATCTATTATGGCACCCAAGCAAGACCGCATCTACACACGCGGGTGATCGAAGTCTGTCGCCCCGTCTGCCCGCATGGTCATCGGCTCTGATGATGAGCGTGACCCTGAGTATGTGCCCCCAGGAACTTCCACCCCTTCCCGTGCTGCGCGTGCTCCCAGAGCCATACCCAAAAAGGTGGCGTCAGGCGTAGTCACTGCCTCCCAGTCGGATGAGGAGCGCACACTGACCGGCACACCCTCTGGTCAGCCACAAATGAGGAAGGAGTGTCTTGCTCCTTAGGAGTATCATGGTCCGAGGAAGCCTCCGGATCTGCTGAGGTTCCCGCACCCGCCACACCTGCAGCGTCGGCCTCGTCTGATGAGGCTGACAGTTCAGATTCTACATCAGGCTCACCAGTTCAGGTCCCCACCCCAGCCACTGACCAGCCCAACCGGTAGTGTGTCGACGCGCAATTCCAAGTCTACTCCGACGCCAAGTTCCTGACTGATAAAGGAGTGATGACTCGAACACTCACCTTGGAGCGGCGGGTCCTTACAGGGAGTCTCCCGACGATGCCTGAGATCCACAATCTCTTCATCAGGCATCGCTTGGAGTGGACAGCACGTCCGTTGGGACGATACAATGAAGAATTGGTCCGAGAGTTCTACACATCTTACGTAGCGACTCTCCGATCACAGATAGATAGACGGGCTGCCCCTGCTAAACTGGCCCCACTGGAGCAGGTCCGAGTACGGGGCGTACAGGTTGACATTTCCCTGCAAGCCATCTGCCGGTTTCTATACGGCGAGAGTGTTGATGCTACTAGGACCCCCCTCACTGCCGAGTTTTACTACCGCTGCCAGATAGTTAAGGATGGCCAGTTCTTGCGCGAGCCATTACTGAGAGAGACCACCAAGAAGTGGATGGCCCTGCACCTGTCAGTAGATGGAGAGGGTGCCGATTGGGTGACTGAGCCGAAGGGGGCCATCAAGAAGGCCAACCTCACCTTCACAGCATAGTTCTTGTGGCTGCTTGTCCGTCAGTGCCTTTCCCCCACAGCTGCTGATAACATCGTTACCTGGGATCGAGCAGTGTTGAGGACGGTGATGATAGCCAGATTCGAGGTGTACTTCGAATGGCTTCTGCAGGCAGTCATGCACGAGAGGGCATTCAAGGTCACTACTACCTACCCTTTCCCGTGCATGATCTTTGCCCTCTGCAGGTCCGCAGGTGTGCCCATATGGAACGTAGATCAGCTTAAAACCCCGCAGGGCACCATTGACGTTGACCTCATCAGAGAAAGGCCAATGAGTTGGCTCCACGCAGATGGCCCCGTCCGGAGCTGCCCCCACTTGCTGATACAGTAGCCCAGGCCCGCACAACTACACAGGCGGCGTCCACTGACACTACCCCGGTCAAGTCTATCCCAGGTAGTAGCACTGCCCCGAGCTCCTCTCGCACAGCCCCTCTACCGGCACTGGTCCCGCTTTCTACGGTCCAAAAACTAGAGGCACAAATGGCAACTCTTCTGCATCATATCCAGCCGTGGATGCAGAAAGCGATTACTGAGTCCGAAGAGCGCCTAGAGAGGAAAATGGTGCAGTTTACAGAGCAGAAGATCGCTGAGGTTAACCAGCGCTTGGACGCCTTTGAGTTGAGCGTGCTAGCCCGACCAGCCCCTCCGGTGGATGTGGAGACTCTTCAGGCTGCAGTCGACAGTCTTCGTACAGACATCGACACGATCTTAGAGGCTAGGGTGCCAGAGTCTGAGGCCTCTTCTGTCGAGCCTGCTGAGGACACAGTGTTGGCGGCCCTTTTTGCTACTTCTTACATTCCACCACCTCCCCCTCGAGAGAGTGCCAAGAGGCGTATGGGTCGAGCAGAGGGCGAGGCGCGATCACGGAAGAAGGAGCACCGAGAGATAGAGGCTGCGAGGAGAGCCTCCCTTACTGAGGAGCAGGCGCACCAAATGAGAGGATCAGAGTTAGCGGCTGGGGCATCTAGCTCCCGCACTGTGGAGATAGCAGGAGGCACTACTGAATATTCCCTCATGGAGCAGTTGAGTTAAAAGCCAAGGAGGGAGTGCGGTTTAAGATGAATAAAGATAGAATAAAACTAAATTTTGGGCGTAAAGCATCGGGGAATGAAGTGATAGAGGCATACCATCTTGATGAAGTCTGAGTAATCAAGTGTCCCCAGTCGTGCCGCGACATTAAATCAGGCGCTTGTTGGGAGGCAACCCAATACTTATAGTNTAATGGTAGCATTTTTCTACTAATGTGTTTTAAATTTGCAGGCACATCACCAGGAAATTCTGCAGAAAATTACTCTGCAGCAGTCACTGACAGACACATCGACGGACCGTTGCGCCTGCGACGGACCGTCGTATGCCTCCGTCGTACCAGGTACGTCTTTCTGTTATTTTCAAACTAGGGCACACATGACGGAATCAACGACGCGTCATCACCACTGCGACGGACCGTCGTCGGGGAATCGTCGCATGATTAATGAGGCGTACCCGACCCGACCCGGCTGGAGTCTTTTTCAAAATCTGACCGTTTAAACACCCCCAACCCCTCATTTCACCCCGTTCATTCATTATCCCTCCCATTTCCCTCTCTTTTCAACTTCCACATTCTCCCCCTTGATCATTGTTCCCCCAAAGTTCTCCAAATCCCTAGAAGTTATCATCTACTAGTCGGAGTTGCTGCTGTGAGTGTCTTCTTGGTCACTGAGTACTCGCCCATCTTGTTTTTTCTCCCATTTTAAGGTATGTGTCTCTAATTTCTACTCATTTATCTTGTATTTTTGTTTATTAATTAGTATTAGCTAAGTTCTCCGTCATATGTTCATTTCTTTTATAAGATTCTGTCTAACCTAGGTTAAAAATGTTCGAAATTGTCGTGTTTACAACCCTAGACATAGGTGCTTTTGCATTGCTACTTTCCTAGGTAGTTGGGTTAGACAAATGTAGGTCCAAAACACTACAAGTTTGATGTGGGTTCATCGGGGATGCATGGGGTACCCCCAGTTCTGTCACTGATATACAGAATGAGACCCCGATGACGGACCGTCGTACCCACGACGGACCGTCGTAGGGTCCGTTCCAAAAGCCCTATCACCCTGTTCCAACGGACATATGTGACGGACCGTCGTCTTCCTGCACAACCGTTCTGGTTGTCAGAGACCCTGTTCCTGAGGGTCTCTCATTTTTTTTTCTAAGTGTCCTCCAACGGACACATGTGACGGACCGTCGTCTTCACGACGGTCCGTCCTGCACAACCGTTCTGGTTGTCAGAGACCCTGTTTCTAAGGGTCTCTCACTTTTTCTAAGTGTCCTTCGACGGACACCTATGACGGACCGTCATACCTGTGACGGTCCGTCCTGCACATACCGTCATACTAGTCAGAGACTCTCCTTCAGGGTTCTCCATATATACAAAGTCTAAGTAAAACACGACGGACCCCATGACGGTCCGTCATAGTCACGACGAGCCGTCACCAGGCCCGTCATGTGTCACTGTTACCATAGTAATGACATACTATTTTAATTATTTTTGTGGTTTTGCTTGTCTTGTTTGCCACTTCTCATACTAATATTGATCCTTTATAGGTACTCTCTACTATGGCACCCAAGCAAGACCGAATCTACGCACGCGGGCGATCGAAGTCTGTCGCCCTGTCTGTCCGCATGGTCATTGGGTCAGATGATGAGCGTGACCCCGAGTATGTGCCTCCAGGCACTTCCACCCCTTCCCGTGCTGCACGTGCTCCCAGAGCCACACCCAAAAAGGTGGCGTCCGGCGTAGTCACTGCCTTCTAGTCTATGAGGAGCGCACACTAACCGGCACACCCTCTGGGTCAGCAACAAATGAAAAAGGAGCGTCTGGCTCCTTAGGAGTATCCTGGTCGGAGGAAGCCTCTGGCTCTGCTGAGGTTCCCGCACCCGTCATCGCTGCAGCGTCGGCCTCATCTGATGAGGCTGACAGTTCGGAATCCACATCAGGCTCACCATCTCAGGCCCCCACCCCAGCCACTGACCAGCCCAACCGGTGGTGTGTCGACGGGCAATTTCAAGTCTACTCTGACGCCAAGTTCCTGACTGATAAAGGAGTGATGACTCGAACACTCACCTAGGAGCGGCGGGTCCTTACAGGGAGTCTCCCGACGATGCCTGAGATCCACAATCTCTTCACCAGGCATCGCCTAGAGTGGACAGCACGTCCGTTGGGACGTTACATTGAAGAAATGGTCCGAGAGTTCTACGCATCCTACGTAGCGACTCTCCGATCACAGATAGATAGGTGGGCTGCCCCCGCTAAACAGGCCCCACTGGAGCAGGTCCGAGTACGGGGCGTACAGGTTTACATTTCCCTGCCTGCCATCCGCCGATTTCTATACGACGAGGATGTTGATGCTACTCGGACCCCTCTCACTGCCGAGTTTGACTACCGCTGGCAGATAGTTAAAGATGGCCAGTTCCTGCGCGAGCCATCACTGAGAGAGACCACCAAGAGGTGGATGGCCTTGCACCTGTCAGTTGATGGAGAGGGTGCCGACTGGGTGACTGAGGCAAAGGGGGCTATCAAGAAGGCCAACCTCACTTGCACGGCGAAGTTCTTGTGGCTGCTTGTCCGTCACTGCCTTTCCCCCACAGCTGATGATAATATCGTTACATGGGATCGAGCAGTGTTGATGGCGGTGATGATAGCCGGGTTCGAGGTGGACTTCGCGTGGCTTCTACAGGCAGTCATGCACGAGAAGGCATTCAAGGTCACTACTACTTACCCTTTCTCGTGCATGATCTTTGCTCTCTGCAGGTCCGCAGGTGTGCCTATATGGCACGTAGATCAGCTCAAGACCCCGCAGGGCACTGTTGATGTTGGCCTCATCAGAGATGAGGCAATTGAGTTGGCTCCACGCAGAGGGCCCCGTCCAGAGCTGCCCCCACTTGCTGATGATCTTGCTGATACGGTAGTCCAGGCCCGCACGGCTACACAGGCAGCGTCCACTGACACTACCCCGGTCGAGTCTATCCCGGGTAGTTGCACTGCCCCGATCTCCTCTCGCACAGCCCCTCTACCGGCACTGGTCCCGCTTGCTAGGGTCCAAAAATTAAAGGCACAAATGGCTACACTTCTGCATCATATCCAGCCGTGGATGCAGAAGTCTATTACTGAGTCAGAAGAGTGCCTAGAGCGGAAATGGTCCAGTATACAGAGCGGAAGATCGCTGAGGTTAACCAGCGCTTGGATGCCTTTGAGTTGAGGGTGCTAGCCCGACCAGCCCCTCCGGTGGACGTGTCGACTCTTCAGGCTGCAGTTGACAGTCTTCGTGCAGATATCGACACGATCTTAGAGGCTAGGGTGCCGAGGTCTGAGGTTCCTTCTGTCAAGCCTGCTGAGGACACAGTGCTAGCGGCCCTATTCGCCACCTCAGAGATTCCACCACCTCCCCTTCGAGAGCATGCCAAGAGGCGTAGGGGTCGAGCAGAGGACGAGGCGCGAGCACGAAAGAAGGAGCGCCGAGAGATGGAGGCTGCGAGGAGAGCCTCACTTGCTGAGGAGGAGGCGCACCAGATGAGAGCATCAGAATTAGCGGCTGGGGCGTCTAGCTCCCGCACTGTGGAGATAGCAGGAGGCACTACTGATGGTGCGGTTGTTACTGAGGACACCACTGAGGGTGTCCAGATTGCAGAGGACGTGGGTTCCGGGGAACCGGACCCACCAGCTTGTTGATCGACGGCGCTTTGGCCACAGGTTTGCTTCACCTACAACTCTAGTATTTAAATTTTTATGCATTGGGGACAATTGAATGTTTTTTTGTTGGGGGTGGGGTAAATGGAAAGTGGGTGTTAGGGTGAAGTCTGAGTAGCCCAATTCACTATCCTCTTTTGGGGTTTTCTTGCCTGTGTTCTTTTTCCCCAAAAGACTGATTACTTTTTCTGTTGAACCAGCATGTTTATATCTTTTGTACATAGTTTAATTCTGGAGCATGATGGCTAAAATGATATCCTGATAAACTGGAAAATGATGCATGACTAGGCATAGCAACTGATAATTGTGTGGCCCTAAGCATGACATAGAGGTACACCATTGCATTACCCTAAGTCAAAAATTCGAACTAGGTGTCTGATAATCTGGTATAGTGATGTGATGTCAAGTGAGTGTGAGGAAAATTTGAATAGTCCATTATTGGTACTGAGCTAGAACTTGTCTGGTTAGTCCTGCTAAAAGTAAGCTGTAATAGACAATTAGGAAAGGATCATAGGCCCTTATTCAATATAGCCCATTTCTAGCCTAAATAAAAGAAACCAAATGAAATTTATCCTTCTTTGATCCAAATAATCTGAGCTTAAAATTAGACCTTTCTTTTTCACCCCAACTGATCTTTTCTGGGAACAATGTGTTGGCCCTAGTCCCTCCTTGGACATGTGCACCTCAGCTTATGCAAAAAGCATAAGTTGAGGGTGGCAAATGCATTGGGTATTGTGTACCTTGACTCATGGAAAAGCCATGAGTTGAGGGTGGCTATTAGGAGGAATGCTCTGGAAAGTGGGATTGAAAGAACAAAGAGAGAGAGAAAGAACAAAAGTAAAGTGACTCAAGAATTCGTTGAAAGAAAAGTAAAGAAAAAGAAAAATATACCAGAATTAATTACAAAAAAGAAGAGAGTCACTTGCACAAATGAAGAAAGAAGAGAAAATAGCAAGGTGAAAGAATATGAGAAACTGGGCGAGATAAAATGTTAGAAAGTGGAAGGTTTAGCCGATATGTCAAGGAGGGAAAAAAGTCACTAAAGTATACCTAAATACACCCTACCTGACCCTGAGCCTATGTTACTAGCTAAGAATGTCCTATCGTGATCCTATGGATTGTATAGCGAACTTAAGGCAGTGAATATAAGGGCAAGCTTATGGCAATAGGTATGAATGAGTGTGACTTTGTTCTGAGAGCGAGTGTTGAAAAGTAATCCTTATACTCGAACTGAAATCATTGTGTGAAAAATGAGGATTTTGTTTTAATGTGAGGACACTAGTTGCAATACCGGAATTGTTAGTACCTCGGTGAGAAATTGAAGAGGATAGGTGTTAATGCATGGTGAGTCTGTGTCATGTTCTGATCCCACAAAATTCAAGCCTAATAGTGATAGCATGCATAGATTTGATTAGATTAATCGGGATTGATAGCCAAATGATTGCAAAGGATTAAACATGGATACTATTGTACAAAGATTCTGTAGTGAGTCATAGTGCGTCGCTTGAGGACAAACAACAAATTTAAGTTGATGGTGTTGATATACCGTGGTTTCATGGTATAATTAATTCTTTTTCCTTATGTTTAGTGTGTCCGAAAGTCTTTTTGTGCTGATTTTTATATAAGTTTCTCTTTATTTTGCAGGAAATCTGTCCAAAGCTGAATGCGGAGATTTTTGAGCGAAAGAAATGCAGGAGAGACCACCTACGGAGCTTATAACGGTCCGTCGTGCTTGTGACGGTCCGTAGGTAGCAGCGTAGTGAAGCTGCTGAAGGAAGATGGGGATGTCTTACCAAGTGTGGGGTTACAAAGCTTGTGACAGCCCGTCGTGTCTATGACGGTCCGTCCTGCAGGTTCATTATGAAGTTCAGAGAAGTGATCCCAGTACGCAGATTCCAAGAGTTGAAGTGTTTTGGAATGAAGACTCTCGACGGACCGTTGTGCCTATGACGGTCCGTCATACTTGCTGTCGAGGGTGGTGAAGAGAGCAGCAGAAGAAATTGCATAAATATGGGACGACGGAGTCCATGACGGTCCGTCGTGACCACGAAGATCCGTCGCGAGGTCCGTCAACCTAGCCTCTTTTTGGCAGATTTCCACCAAACAGGGTCCTTGTTTAATTAGGTTTTTATTTTTTTATAAATAGTTCGAAAAACCTCGTTTTGGAGGTTAGACACCTGATAGTTAGAGACCAGATAGTTAGACTCTTAGATTGTTAGACTCTTAGATTGTTAACTCCGTAATGGTAAACATTGTATTGTGAGATTCTTGGTAATCACTAGACTTTTTGTGAGATTATTGATTACTTTGAGAATTCTTGCAAGTGATTTTTGGTGATTACTCAAGCAAACTTTTGGATTTTACTCTTTCTCATTGAAGTAAGTACATGAACTCTTATTTAATATATTTGAATATTGTGTTTATGGCCATGAGTAACTAAACTCCATAACTAGGTTTGTGGGAACCATAGGCAAATAATGAGATAAACCCTAACAAAAATAACAATTCTAGAATAGTGTCTTGCATGAATTAATAATTGTTTCGCTTATAAGCCTTTTTAACGGATGGCCAACGTTAGAACTCGCCTTAATGCTACTTGCCGGACCAAGGAGGTAGATAATAGGAAAAGAATTATTAACATAGATTTAGTGTATACTATCTAATAGGCTAGTATTGATTGGTACGAGGTAATAACTTAGTCAAATATCGAATATGATGCTTAATATGAGGTAAGGATAAAGGTTAGGATAGCGACACACGTAGCCGGACCAAGGTGCGGAGTGAGATTTTCTAGATGCTGGACCAAGGATTTAGAAATACATAACTTATCACTTTGCATGCAAGATACTAGGAAAGAATTGTTATAGTTAGAATTATCAAACTATGAACCTGTGGGGAACACGTAAACCCTAGTTACTTTCATTAATTGATTAAAATCCAACTATCAAAGCTGTTAAGTGTCTCTTTCAAGTTCGTTATTTATTTTCACTCATTTAGAAATAGAAACCCCCCTTTTTATGTTTTTACTTTCCAAGGAAGTCATTTACAAAACAATAGTAATAACAGGTTGAAGTTAAGTCTAGACTATTTTCCTCGTGGGAACGATCCCAACCTCACTAGTTGGGTTATTTACTTGAAACGACCGCTTTACTTCTTATTTGAGAAGTAAGTTTGAGCGTATCATCACCCTAGTTTGCTTGTATTTCATTACTTCGTTTTAGTTTAGGGAACACTTGATTTAACCGACTTAGACCAGAAGAGCTATTAGTGGAATATGATGTTATAATACCTGACTGTTATTGAAGATGATCTACCGGACAAAGTGGAACGAAACATAGACGTAGCATTCAAGGTAGATCCACTAGCTAGTCTTCCTATGGAGGCAACATATTTTAAGGAAATAAGAGATAGGTATGTACTCTCTACATGCCACTTGGAAATTGGAGCCTCCTCTCATGATAATCCATAGGGGAGTCAACACCTCATGTGGAATTATAGGGTGAATCTTCCTCTAAGTGAATTCAACACCTCCCAATGTCGAGTTTTCTTGGTGTGAAGCTAGAGTCCCATTTCGAAATGTCTTTAAACATTTACTAACTGTTATACATTTGTTTAGGTCATACGGTCTATCCCTTACATAATTATCATCATCATAGCTCAATAAGAATTACATGAGTATTGTCCTTTCATTAGAATTCATATATGTGAGATTAGCACATTTACATAATCATTCATGTTAAGACACATTGGTAAATTATCACCATCCTTATAAAATTTACATCTTAGTCAACACCTCAGAAACTACAGTCAAGAAATTTCAACATCATCACTTAATCACAATTAACCACAATTGAAATAGAGAATAGGGATCACAAGACTTACCAAGTCTCCTTCATAAGCCATATCATGGTCTTACCATCAACCCCTCTATTGGTGTAATACAATCACATTAAAGTAATAAACATGATAATGAGGTTAATTGAATCACTACATCACAATCCATCACTAGTTCATAGCATAACAAAAGAGACTTAGTTCAAATTTATAATATACTTCTCAACCTAGATCAATTACACAAGAACTAAAATGATAGGACTACAATTCATCTTAATATATTCATAATTTATACAATAACATCAAAAAATAGTAATTCAACCAATAACCAAGTCAAATGAACCAACACTACACAATTCACATTAAGATCACAACCTAGGGTAAAGGGGAATAGGTCATCTTCTACAAACATGACCAATGCATCAAGAAGTAAAATATTTAAGTTAAATACATGCTAATCTATTCATAAAATCCAAAATAAATCATAGACAAGGCAATTCACAAGATAAAATTCGATATTGGAAAAGACCCATAACTTTCGAGATTGGAAAAGACCCACATGAAAACTCATCTTTTGAACTGAATTTGAAGGAGCCCTTTAGGGAAAAAGGTCCAAAAGGTTAAAGGAATCTCATACCTTAATTTTGATTAATATTGATGGAGAAACCTTGGCCATTGAATCCCTAGAACCTCCTTTAATTTTACCTTCTATGGGGTTCTTCATCATTGGAGAGAGAAGGAAGAGAGAAGGAATAGAGTTTGGGTCTGGAAATTATGATGGCTTAGTTTAGTTTAGTTTATTTTTCTTAGGGTTTATTTAAAGGTCATTAAAAAAATTAATTAGATAGCCATTAACCTCTAATTTATTTACCAACCACCTAATTAATTAATTTATCCAATTGAATAACGTGCAGCAAAACAGTCCTTTGAAAAACGAGACCCTAACAAACGGTCTGTTTGTCATACGATGGATATTGTTCACTTCCCTGCTGTACACTTGTCATTTTGGTCTGAGACATGTTCAAACAGGCCTCCAAGAATTTTCTAAGTGTCCATCGACGGTGGCCGTCAACGCCCTCTCGATTGACACACGATATATCGATTGCACTAGTTTGTGCACACAGCCTTTTGGCAGCTTCATGCTAAATCAAAATGGTCCTGCTCAAGGGCCCTTTGTTGGTCCTGCGAGAGTTGTACCCAGAAGTTTCGCCTATTAATCCTTTCTAATACGTGTTACACACCCTTCCGCTAATTTTCATCATTTTCCGGCTCTTAAAATATAGCCAAATAGGCTAAGTCACACTAGCACGTTATTGAACTAGTTTCTGGATTACATAGTATTCCGTGACGTTTGCATTTCTAAACATCCTAAATGAGTTATATACATTATTTATGACCTTATAACAGAGTCTAAACCTTTTGACACTCATGTTAGGCTCTAGAACATGTCTTAGACTTCCGTAGTGTTACATTATCTGAATGACACTAAAATCTTTTGGGAGGAAGGAACAGACTCAAGACAAGCAGCCCAACCAACAAAAATACCTAACGACATGAGTTACAATATCAATCATCGTATTTTACACATAGAAATAAAAAACTTCAATTACCACACATAAGGATTAAAATCATATTATGAGGAATTTCCTTCTCACAACCACATGTGCTCAAGACACCATATATGAGTCAATTATGGAAAAATCAACTTACCAACATGCTCCACATCATTTCTTAAAGACTCACCATATCAACATACACAAAATAAATAAAACATCAAGTTAAATAGGCACATTTCACCTTAACTTCACTATAATGACACAAAACATGCAGATTTTTTCATTATTTCACCAAAAATCATATCAACTTCAAATTAAGTAATTATTTTCATTATAAGTAAAAATAACTAACCTATTTTAGGAATGATATGAGGATAACGTGACTTCATGTCGGTCTCGGCCTCTAATGTTGTTACATCTACTAGGTGGTTTATCCACAATAGTTTTACAGAGGCCACCTCTTTGTTCCTAAACATCTTAAATTGATGATCAAGGATTTTGATCGAAACCTACTCATAGGAGATTTTATGCTTCACACCAAGACCATTAATAGGAAGAATAGACTTGGGATCAATGTTATAGTTCTTTAGCATAGGAAGATGGAAAAACAAATGAACTAAAGATAGTTCACTAGGGAGATTCAATTCATGATCAACATTACGAACCCTTTGAAATATCTCATAGGGACCCACATAATGAGGAATCAACTTCCCTTTGTATCAAAATCAAACCACCCCTTTCATAGGTAAAATTTTTATATACACCATATAACCTTCTTCAAACTCTAAATCTCTTCTCCTGTGATCGGCATAAGACTTTTTCTGATAATTGTCTATTTGCAACCGGTTCCTTATGATATGAAATTTCTCAAAAGACTTATAAATCAAATGGTGACCAAGAAGCGAAGACTCACCAACTTCAAACCACCTAATAGGAGACCTTCACATCCTACCATACAAAGCTTCATAAGGATTCATAGAGATGCATGAATGAAAACTATTATTATATGAGAACTCCTCCAAAGGAAATTGCGCATCAAAATTTACCTTAAAGTAAATGATGCAAGATCTAAGAATATCTTCAAGAGATTAAATAGTTTTCTCCACTTGACCATCCATTTGAGGATGAAAAACGGTGCTTACATTCACTTGAGTACACAAACTTCCTTGAAATGATTTCCAAAATCTTGATGTAATTGATCACCTCTATCCGATATGACGGAAAAAGGAACCCCATGAAGAGTCACTATCATGTAAATATAGATTCTTTCCTGATCTTCCGCCTAATAAGTAGACTTGATAGAAATTAAGCGACAAGAGTCGCTCATTGTATCCACTACTACCATATAAAGTTATATTGCATTCGAGATCAAGGCAAACCTACTACAAAATCCATATTGACATCTTCCCACTTGTAAGTAGGAATTTTGATTTCTTGTAGAAGATCACTCGGCTTTTGGTGCTTGAGATTCACTTGTTTGCAATTGGGACAATTTGCAACCATATTACCAAAACACTTCTCTATGGTCATGGTACATCTTTGTATAACAATTTTGGGTGGAAGCGTTAAAGAGGAATATTGTAGAGAGAAGAGGGTAGTGGAAGACTGATATTTTATTTATGAAGGCAAATGCCTCTTATATACACATACATAATGACCTTTCATCTTTACTAAAGGACGATTGGCCTTTACTATTTACACAGTTACTTGACCTTTACTATTTACACAGTAACTTGACTCTTAATGACACAATAGTGAAAATCACACTCTTCATATTCCTACCCATGTGCCTACATGGGATGTGTCAAAGTTCTACCATTGGAAAGTAGAGAACCTTCATCGGTGTAGAATAGAACTCTAGATTCCATGCTTTGCTACCATGGTATATGTCGGTTATTGCCTATTCTAGTCATATAGGATACTTACTAGGATTATATAAGTTCTATGAAGTTAAGGTGGTGATATGGTACGCTATCTAGTCATTATACAATAGGCTTGGAAGGTGTTAGTTTAAATCACTAGGCGTTGTCCAAGACCATTACTTGAATGTCTTTATGTGATGAATGGGTCTTAAGTGAACTAATGAATGTAATGACTTATTTTAATAAATTACTTTAAAAGAATAAGTACTTACCTAGAGTAGCTAAGGGTTGTCTAGTTAAGGTGTGAAGGGGGCATAGGAATGGTCACTTCGTATGTTAACTTGATAAGTCTTAAGAATGACTCTAGTTAGGGAATATGGTCGATTTCGTGGATATGATCTAAGCCTTAGGTAGTCTTAATGATTATTTAGGTAGTCTTGAAGAGGTCAATCGTGGGCGTTATCTTCTTGATTTTCTTAAGTAAGTCTTTTGATAGCTTTGGTAAAAGTCATATTATACCTATTATGTGTTTTGGTGTCTTGTAAGTGTGTATGTGTCTCAGTAGGAGTAGTCTTGAGGATTAATTTGGTATGTTTAGAGAAGGTGTATGAGTGGTCTCTTTGTATGTTGCTTAACTGTGTCTTAGGATAACTTTTGGTAAGAAGGATACATGTTAGAAAGTGTCTTAGGTTAAGGTAAGCAACTTCACTGCAACAGTGAAGAAGTTCACTGTATAAAGAGTTGAAGTCACTTTAATGTTGCTTGAAAAAATAATATAGACTGATTAAATGTTATCTTATGTGTTAAATGTGGTTCTTATGATTATGTTATGATATTTAATTCAAAAAGATGCATATTTCTAATAAATGTCAATTTTCATGATTTTATCCATAATGTCATACTTGGTACAGTTATTTCTAATAATTTCATACATGTTGTTATCTCAATCGTGAAAGAGAGCTTGGATTCTAGAGTCGTTCAAACAAAGTAATGTATGTCCTCAATTCACTCGAGAGCATATATATATATGTCTTTTATTTTGGAGTATTGTAATAGACTAAGTATTTCTATATGTTGAAGTATGGGTCGTGTCCCAAAGTATTCTGGTGTCTAAGTTTGTTGAGATTGAGACTTAGTATTTCCTATGATTTCAAATGAAATATTTTATTAAATATATTCTAATGTTTTGTGAAAACATTTAATTCCGCACTACTTCTCATTGTATATATGCAATGAATGATACGGAAAGGTCTTGTACAAGACCTCCGAGAGGTCAAGTATGCCAGTTGCAATCCATGATTGACCCTAACTTCTAGGGTGTGGTTTCAGTATGTGACAAGCTTTGTATCCGAGAATAGGATATGAAAGTGGTCTTACGAATCAAAAAGTTTCATCAAGTCACGTCTAGTAGAGTCTTGACCATCGGTGTGAGTCATGACCCATCTATGGGCGAGAGGATATTGGACAATAGAGTTTACCTTTTTTCCTACTCCTATGTCGTGTTGTAGAGTAGAAGTTCTGAGCATTCTTTTCTTATAGTTTTCCTTGCATTTCTAGGAAGATGAATACGATGAGGACACCATCTAGGAGAGTTAATAGGAATGACGTGCATGAGGAGATTAATCCTCAAGTTGAGCAAGTTGATCAGTTCCTCAAGGTGCTCAAGGTTCACAAGATGATCAAGTCCCTATTGTGGAAGGAGGTAATGATGTTCTTGTTTGTTCCCCCGGAGTTAAGTAATAGTGATATTAGAGAGGTTTTGCTTACTTTAGCCCGAGCCGTGACTACTCAAGCAAATGTAAGTATGGTTCCTAGGATGAATTATATGGAGAGCACTATGATGTCTAGTTTAATTTACTTTATGAGGATGAATTCTGATATCTTTTTTGGCTCTAACGTGGGACAGGATCCCCTAGAGTTTCTAGATTATGTGTACAAGGTGTTGAGTGCTATGGAGTTACATCTATGGAGAAGGAGGAGATAGCTATGTATCAATTGAGGGATGTTTCTCTAGTGAGGTAAACTTAAAGGAATGATAATAGGCCGGTAGAGTCGGTTTTTATGGACTGGGAATAATTTAAGGAAGCTTTGCTTGAGAAGTATCTTCCCTTGAGAGGATTAAAGTTAAGGTGGAGGAGATTATCAATCTTAAGCAATGAAATATGAGTGTTGAGGAATACTCTTTGAAGTTCTCAATGTTATCTAAAATATGCCCCATCCCTTGTTTCTAATTCGAGGGATGAGATAAGTTTATTTGTGATAGGGGTCACAAATGTAGTAAGGGAGGAATGTCATACGACAATGTTACTTCATTACATGACCCTAGTTAGACTCATGGTGTATGACCAATCAATTGAAGAGTCCAAACATAAGAGGATGTCTAGAAACTTTAAAAAAGGTTGTTTTAGTGACAAATATCAATCTAGGTTTAAGAAGACAGATCAAACTCAAGAGGAACCTAGGAGTTCTAAGGTGAAGTTGGATAAATTAGGTGGTTCTCAAAATGTAAAACCTACATGGGTCACTTCTTAAAAGAGGCCCTACGGAAAGTGCCTAAAGGTTGCTAGTAGTTGCTTTGGTTGTGGTAAAGAAGGACACAAGGTGAGAGATTGTCCTACCGTTGCTTCTAGAAGAAGAGATGGTAAACAAGTTTCTCCTAATGTTCCAAAGGATGATGCTCCAAATAAAAGGCGTTTCTATGCACTCCAGACTAAAGGATCAAAGCCAGATGAGGATGAGAAATAATTGTAAGTCCTTTTATTCCCCTTTAATATTATTGTTTCCTGTTAAGTGGGGGAGTATGGTGAGTTTGATTGATTGTTTCCTCTTCTCTATTAAACCCAAGTTTGAGAGTAGAAACTCATAGAAGTATGTTGCTTGTGCATTATGTTTAGGGCTCTTGTTGAAAATAAATTTCATTCATTCCTTGCATTGTGCATTTTATGAAGTTATGATTGTGTTTTAAAATGTGTTTATGTTGTTCTACATTGCATATTAGAGGGCTTCAATCATGAATTGCCTAAAAGTTGTATTTTTGGGAAAATTGCAAAATTCTTTGTAATGTATGCCTGCTCACTATGAAAAATTTAAGATTTTGACTAATTCATTTTTTGGTCTCAAATTGTTGTAATTTTGTGAGAGACTATGTATATGAGCATTATGTTTAATATAAAGTGTTTTTGCTATTTGGAATGAAGCATGTGAGTTTAATAGAATGATGAGCTATAGAATTTATTCTTGTTTCTTGTTGTCTTGTGATCCTCTTAATTATGTGAAATTGATTTTATATTGATGTTTGTATTGTATGAGATGTTATATGGCATGGTCATGACTTTATAATTGAATCTCTACTATTGGAAGTGTTCACAGAGTGGCAAATGTCATTTGAGGAAGAATGTTGTCCAAGTGGAGGAGAGTGTAATATTCCATAAATGACTTAGGTGAAGTAAATACTTTATTTGTAATGAGAGGTATAAGGTCCTAAAATGTTTTCTAATTTTTTATTGAGGCAATGTCTAAGTGTTTAGGTGAATTGGATGTCAAACGTCAAGGGACGACAATGATGTTTGACGACTAAGTTACCTATGTGCCTCATATGTGGTGTTATGTGTTTATGTGTGTGATATGAGTTAATGAGGTCTTAATATGAGTTATTATAGTTTATATATGAAGTGTGTCATGTTTCGTGATGTCTGGATGTCAAACACCCAAAAACGTCCATGACGTTTGAAATGTTTGCCTTGAAACGACCTTGTGTGTCTAGGAATATTTCATCGAGTTTTGCGTGTTTGTTTTGGATGAAATTCATGTGAGAGTTCCTATAATCATATACGAGCATGTTTGGATTGGAAAAATCCGGGCAAATATCCCCATGGACCATCCAAGGGTCCTTGAGGAAGGACCCATGTTGGGTGGCCAAGACTGCCCAAGACAGTCCACCTACAGATGGCAATCGACGCCTAGCGGGTAAGTCGACGCCTCGTAGGTGAGGTATCATAGATGTAAACATATGAGTGGGGAAGGAGAGGCAAAAGACCAGCCTCATTCCTAGACCACGGACAAGCATGAAAGGCCATTGGTCAAGGGGTGGGTCATCGATGGTGCTCCGTCGAGGGGTCTGTTTCCCGCCGCAGCCCACTGTTTAGAATTCACCCCACTTCCAAATAACAGAACGAGAGGTTCCTAAAGGGTTTTTTTTGGGTATTTTAAATATTTTTATAATCATAAAACACTTAGAAAATTTCATTCTTCAAAATCAAAATCCAAATTCCCTTAGAAATTCCCTAGAATTCCATTGGAGCGAAATCTCAAGAAGGTCTTGGATTGGAGAACTGAGTGGTGATTCTTCATAAAATTGAAGCATTAGATTTATTTAGGTAAGGTTTTTGATCCTTGAAACTCTATTCATTAAGGAGCCCAACTATCAAGGATGGTTTCTTAGTTTTTGAAATATGAATTGTCCAATTTCATGATCTATCCATGGATTCACTCATTTAATGTTTTTAATCATTGAATAATAATAGATTTGTTAGTAATTTTATGATTTTAACTCAATTAACCTATGAACCCATGTAATTTATGACCCCTAGTTTTTGACTACTTTATGGGTTACTTAATATTTGACTTAATGCTTACAAATTATTGTGTAGATTTATATGGGTTATTGAATGATGTAATAATGGTATTGAATTGATATCTAGGTTGTATTAGACTGATGAATCACTATTGAATTTACCTATTTTAATAGAGTATCACAGTTTTTATATTGAATTGATGTTCATGGCCATGGGTAAGGGCCTTATGGTATTGAATTGGATGGTTTAGAATTGAATTAAAGTGTTGAGGATGGAGTGGTGGTAATATGCCATAATTACCTTCATTTAATGTTAAATAGACTTCAATTATATTGTTATTGGTATGTTCCACTTATGGTGGCGGTGTTATGTGCTTTGCTTGCAATTGATGTGGCCTTGTCTACAACTACTTGAATTATTTTGATAATTTGTGTTATTGATTATGTGAAGTTGGATAATATTTATCTACATGATAAGTTATGTGAAAGTATATGTGTTCTCCTATTGATTCTATTTCGATGATCATCTTAGATTATGACTTTGTTTTTATGTGTATAGTCTTAGGGTTGATGCATGGTTATTCCTACATGACTATATGAGTCTATGATTGTCATATTGATGATGATATGATATTGTATAGGATGACTTAAAGATGATAATGGTTATTTCGATGTGCTTGTAGAATGACATGTAATATGTGTTAAAATGAAGTATGTTGTGTCTTGTCTTGGTTGACTTGTGTCCCTTACTTGATGCATGTATGAATGTGAATACGAGATGTCTTGACTTAGGATGCTAAAGACGTTTACTCTTGTATGTATGAATTACATGAGACTTTAAATGATATTAAGAGAGTCCTTTATGCAGAAACTTGAACCTAGTAGTAAGGTTATGGATGTTGAAGTCGAAAGTCACAATGATATCCTTCAAGTAAATATATGATAGACTTAAGGTTGGTTGGCTGGAATGACACCATATCAATCATTAGGAAAGTCATTATGATCTTTTTGTAACCATTGTAAGGTAACCCTAGTGCAACACTTTATTAGGGTAAATGTGATTGGGTTATTAACTAGATTTGTAACCCCTTTATATGAACCATTAATATAAATTAACAAACGCTAGCACCGAGTGAGTATGGTAAGGAAAGCAGTACTAGTTAAAGAATGAGACTAGAGTAGAAAGCACGCTCCTCATATTCCTTATCCTTGTCCCTACATGCTTTCCTACTATGTTCTATATCCGGATTACATGCTTTCCTACTATGTTCTACATGGGTTATTACATACTCTCATCATATGGGTTACCAACTAGCATTAGAGAAGTTCTATGAAGTTTATGTGTTGGTATGGGACGCTATCTAGACATTGCATACTATGCTTTGAAGATTCTAGTTAGAGTCCCTATTTCTTATCCAAGACCATTACTTAAATGTCTTTATGTGATGAATGAGTCTTAGATGAACTAATGAATGTAATGACATATGTTAAGAAAGCAGGTTAAAAGTAATAAGAACTTACCTAGAGTAGTTAAGGGTCGTCTAGTTAAGGTGTAAAGGGGGCATATGAATGGTCTATTCATAACTTGCCTAGATAAGTCTTAAGAATGACTCTGGTAAGGCAAGAATGTTTATTTCGTGGAAATATCTAAGACTTAGGTAGTCTTATGGATTATTTATGTAATCATGAAGAGGTTAATCATGGATGTTATCTTCTTGATTTACTTAATTAAGTCTTTTGATAGTCATAGCAACGAAAATGTCATATTATTCATGTTTTGTGTTTTGATGTCTAGTATGTGTGTATGTATCACATTATTAGTAGTCTTGTGGGTTATTTAGGCACACTTAGAGAGGGAGTACGGGCAGTCTCTCTTTGTGATGCTTAAGTGAATCTTAGAATAGCTTTTACTGAGAAGGCTACATGCTAGGAAGTGTCTTAGGTGAACGTTAGCAACTTCACTATAACAGTGAAAAAGTACATTATACAGTCAGTTGAACTCACTGTAATGTTGCTTCAAAAAAGTTATATATTGATTAAATGTTATCTGATGTGTCTCCAAGGTGTTCAATGATGTTCTTATGATTATGTTCTGATATGTAATTCAAAAAGATGAATATTTCTAATAAATGGCCATTTTCATGATTTTATGCATAATGTCATACTTAGTGCAATTGTTTGAACTAATTCTGTACATTTTGATATCTCTAAAGGTGTAGGTTAAATGTGAGAAGGAACATGAAGGAGAGTTCAGATTCTAGACTCGTTCAAGATAAGTGAAGTATATCCCCAATCGACTCGACGACAAAAATATATGTCTTTTATTTCGAAATATTGTAATAGACTAAGTATTTCTCTATATTGATGAAGTATGGGTCGTGTCCCAAAGTATTCTCGTGTATTATGTTTGATGAAATTGAGACTTAGTATTTCCTATGATTTCTAATGGAAGATGTTATTAAAAATATTCTAATGTTTTGTGAAAATTTTTAATTTCGCACTACTTTTCATTATATATATGCGATGAATGATACAGAAAACGCTTGTACAAGACCTCCGAGAGTTCAAGTATGCCGGTTTCAATCCGAGATTGGCCTTAACTTCTAGGGTGTGGTTTCGGGAAGTGACAGTCTTGCACTTTGTACTTTCTTCTTTACCTTTTTTTGGTAAATTCCATTCGTACAAACAATTTTACAACTTCTATTTCTTTGTTTTTTCAATCAAACTATTTCTTTTCAAAAATTCTTCACTTTGAAGATCTGAATTTTCTTCAAGAACTTCAAGAAAAATATGAAGACCCAAAATAAACACTCAAGATTTTTATCTCAAAATTTCCTTAAACTAGAGATACTACCTCACTATTCCCAAGAGCTTTCCAAGATAGGTTGGATGTTGGATACTCTTCGTGAAATTAGATGCAGTATTATAATGTAACCTCTATGTATAAATACTTTTTGTTAGTTGAGATTTGGTAATAAGTATCTATTCCTTAACCCATAGTCATGATTTTAAAGTATGTTTATGACTCAGTGGGGGCGTATGCTTAGCACCGATGGGATTTGAAGAAGGGGAATATATTATTCGTGAGTAGACATGTTATATCCAATGTAAATCTTGACATGAGTACTCTTTGTTTGTTTGGAATGACTTACTTAGAAGACATCTCCTTATCCCTTAACTATGTGCCTTCATAGGTTTAGATATTGGATATCCATGTAAAGTCTAGAAGTATTGCCCTACCTTAGGCAAGTACGGAATTCCTCATCCAGTGGGGGTTTGTACTGCGATTCCATGTTTAGCTCTCTTGGTCTATGTTTGTTATAGCTAGCTCTGACGAAAGAATGTAATGAACTAAGTCTTCTTAAGGGTGTACTACTTAGGGTAGGTTGTAGAATGGGACACTATCTATCCATTGGAAAAATAGACATTTGGAGGGAGTCTTGGTGTGTCTTTATATGAAAATGAAACAATGGGTTACTACATTATGTTTATGAAGCATGTTGACAATATGAGTAATGTTAATGAAGTAAGTTGATGTTATGTCTAATGTGAGCAAACATATGTAGATGATGAATGTGATGTGTCTAGTCTAGGGTGATTCCTAAGGAGAACTAACTGGAAGTAGTAGTACGACATGTTACTTTCACACTACACTAGTGCAACTTGGGAGTTGTCTTAGAGGATGGGCTTTATGTGATGTTCCAAAATGCATTTATATTTACTGTAATGTATATAATGATGAATGTTGACTTGTTGGATATAAATTAATCATTCTTGTCCTTGGTAGTCTTTAGGATCACATTGGTGTGCATTGAAGAGGTTGAATGGGCGGCCTCTTCATGTCTTACCTAGGTGGATCTTAGAATAACTTTTGATAGGAAAGTATAAATGATAAATGTATCACTTGATGAATGTGACTATATGTTGAGGATTATGGAAGTATTGCTTTATAGGATAAATGAGGAATTATATGATGTTTTTAGATTTGAGTAATGAAGGTTTTACCAAAAATAGCATGAAAAGTATGTTTCAACTAAAATGTCCCCTTTTACCATATTTTTCATAATTCTATGCTTTGTACAATGTTTGTACTAACTCCATACTCTTCTATATTTCCAATTGATAGGTGGAAGGCAAGGGCAGTTTTCGTAGAATTCAATGCATGGGTAATTGAGTTCTCTCAAGATTGGTATGTTTTCATAGGTTCGAGGACATAATCTATGTTTCTTTTAGTTTTCCTGTTTTAAAGACGTGTAAATGCTTAGTATGTTTTCTTTTAATTTAATGTTCGTGACCGTATGATGTTAATGTCACGACCCATAAGTACCCACTACCATAAAAGGTAACCCTTAGGTCGAACAATTATGTACTTGACCTATCGGGGATCTTGTACTAGCCTACCATCTATCATTCATCACATAAGACATTCAAAATAGTTTGGAATTAACCCTTTTCACAACATTAATAATAGTAAGGAAGTTTCTTTAATAAATACTAAAGAGTAGACTCGTTGTCACAATCCATCTTAATGACACAACTTAAATATCTTAGGGATATTGCCCTTTACATTGAATAAAAATACACATTAAGTATTAATAATAGAAACTAGTACTATTCCCTTTAATATATGAGGTTATACTTAGTCATGAGAGAGTTAATTCCAAAGCTTTCCTCCTAGTCTTCAACTTTCGTCCAACCTATACTTAAAAAGTATAGAAATGTATGGGGTTAGTACAAACAACGTACTAAGTATTGCATATACAAAAAACATGCTAAATGGACATTTTAATATATATAAAATTTCATGCCAAGTAGGTAAACCTTCATGAACATAGAATTAACATAGCATATAGAAAATCATGTAGAAGATAATAAAAGACTTCTATAATTTTAGCACAAAGGGTCACTAAATAGTAAACTAAATAAGACTACACTGAACTCAACTTTACAGTGAAATCCTTTAACTTCATATTGAAGTAATTTCCCTAGAAGTTTCCCTACCAAGGTTATCCAAAGACAACCAGACGTAGACATGAAAGAAACGCCCATACAACTCCTTCAAAACAAACCTATGTTATACTCAAGACTATACATTTTAGGCTTACTTTGCACGGGAAGTAAGTCCATACTCCTTTAACTAAACATTATAGAAACATTCTTGCGTATAGAACTTCACATAAGTGCCCTTCCCCAAGTGGACGTACACATTACACAAAGTGCAATGAAAGAATAACATCCCATATTTATATCCCCAATTTGTGCACCTTGAGGATTCCATGAGGTTAGGTGCACTAAGACATCAATTTAAAATCCTTTCTTAACATGACACATTAAGTCACATAAATTTATTTCATTAAATGATGACACATTCATACATTAAGAAAAAGACACACCAAGACTCCCCTTTCAAGTGTCAACTTGTGCAATGTATAAATAGCATCTCATACCCCTACCTTCCCCAAGTAGTGCACTTTTCAGGAGACTTAGTTCAGTACATTCTTTTGTGGGGGATGAATTTAACTAACATAGACCATGAGAGCTAGACATGGAGTTTTTATATTTTCCTTGTAATTCTTCGAATGTTGCAACAGTGTTTTAAGGTCAAATCTAATGTATATAAGTCATTTAGAAAGTTTAAGAATCAAAACGTCATGTAACGTCCATGATGTTCGAAAACTAGTTCAAGAGGTGCTAGCATGCCTTAGTCTATTTGAGAAATTTTAAAAATTTGGAAAATTATCAAAATTTAGTGAAAGGTGCCTAATACGTATTAGAATTGGTTTATAGTCTAAACTTCTGTGTACTCCCAAAGGACCAACAAAAGTTTCCTTGAGGAGGAACATTGCATTTTTGCATAAAGTTGTCAAATGGGCAGTGTCTATTAACGATGCCCATCAACGGGGGATGGTCCAATCGACGGGGCATCGATGGCCACCGTCATTGGGCACTTATAAATTTTTCCGAAGGTCCACTTGGATAAATCTTTGACAAAAACGAAAAACCTGTAGGACGGTTTGTCCCTAGGTACTTCGACTGACCTACGACCTGTAGGTAGGGATCTCGTAGGTCGAGGTCCTTGTTTGTGGCTACCACATTTTAAGTTAGTAAATCAAATTAATTAAGTGGTTATTTAATTGAATAGGGTTTAAGGGAGGTCTAATTAATTTATTTAAAAAAGCCCCGACCCTAATTATTCTAAACGTAACTCTCATAATTCCCAAACGCCAATTGCTCTTCCTTCTCTCTTCTATCTGCCTCCCAAATAGAAGGACTCCATTCATGTCAAGGTCAAGGTATAAGGGCTTCAATAAGGGCCTTTTCTTCATCATTATCCATTAATTAACTAGGTTTTGGAATCCTTTCCCTATAGGGTTCCTACAAAATAGTTTCTAAAAGATGAATTTCAAGTGGGTCTTTTTCTGTTACGATTTTGTTCCTATACATTTTCTTTGGTTATGGTTTCTTTTATTTCTTTTACTTAAATTGTAATATATTATTATTCAACTATTATAGTTCTTGATTAATTAACCTGGGTTATGAAGTAGATCATGAATTTTACCCAAATCCCTAACCCCATGATATGAACTATTGATGAATCGTTGTGTAGTGATTCAATTAACTTCATTATTGTGTTTATTAATATTGTGTGATGATATGACACCCATTGTTGGGTTGAATTGTATTATTGATGGTAAAACCTTCGTGATGTGTCGTGTAATAGGTTGGGGTAAGTCTTGTGGTCTCAATCCTTTCCTTCAATTATGATTACTTGTTTCAGTGATGAAGTTATATGAAAGTATACCTTGTGGTAATATTTATTAGTGTTGGTACGATGTTGAATTGGAATGTCTTCATTATGGCTTGTGAGTTGTTGGCTATGATTTAATGATATAAGGATGGTGATAACTTACCTATGTGCCTTATTATAATGTGATTATGTAAATGTGCTAACCTCACATGTGTGAATTGAAACAATATTACAATACTCACGCAATTACTAATGAGCTATGATTATGACTATATAAGGGATAGACCTTATGACCTACATAGACTAAGTTATGATTATTAATGATAGACATTTCAAAATTGACTTTAGCTTAGCATCGGGTGAACTAGAAGTGAGAAGTGTCCCTTCTGACATAGGGAAGGTAGGATCACTAATGCACTCATGAGATTGGAGAGTATAATCCATGTAGCCTAAAGAGGGTCCCAGCTACCTTTCCTAGTTCTTGAACTATGTTGCCCCTATACGAATACCTTCTAGTGGATCCGAATATATGCCATGTTCATATTCTAGTACTAACTTGGCAAGTAGTCTTCCTTCTTTCGGTGTAGGCTTCCATGATATTGGATTCCACATTAGCTCATGTGTTTTATGTCTGTTAAGGCAAGATGTTCTTGTAACACTTCAAAACTCCAAGACGTGTCTTAAAGTCTGACATAAGTTTCATGAGGTCCAAACATTTTTTTAAGGCCTATTAAATGAATATCGGTCATTAAAGAAGTCTAGAAACCAAAACATCCAAGAACGTCCATGATGTTTGGATTCTAGTTCTAGTGAGCTACTAGCATGCCTAAGCCTATTTTACAAGCATTTACAAGTCGGACATCAATAAAAGTTGGTGGAATGGTAGTTAATAGGTTTTTAAGTTAATTCATGGTTAAAACATTTGAGGTAAGACTTCCCATGGACAAATCAAGGGCCCTTGAGGAGGACGCTTGCTTGTTTGTGTCAACACTTCCTTGTCAGTGTACAACCACAAAGGGTCAATCGACGATGCATGTGTTGATAGACACGGCGTCGATTCCAGAGGTTGACCAACACTTACACATTTCACTGAAGGGTATTAATATTACACTATCTTAAATCATCGACGGACATGCATCATGAAAGGGGTGCTGGTCCGTCGATTGAGCCACGAGGCGTAGACGGGGTACCATTTGTGAGTGGCATATTTTATCTGCACGTTTTAAATTAGATTAAAAAAATTAATTAAGGAGTTTGGTGGTTAGTTAGGGATTAATGGAAGAAAAATTAATTAATTTAACCCCCTATATGAAGACCCAAACCCCTATTAATCAAATTACAACTCAAAAAAAAATTCTCTTCCTTCTCTTTTCTTTCTCTATTTATTGGAAAACACCATTGAAGACTATCTAGGGAAGGGATTTGGGGGATGTAAAGGTACAATTCACTATAAATTCTTCATCAAACATGGAGGTATGGGATCTAATTCACCTTTGACACCTCTTTCCTCCCAGGGTTCTTTCAAAGTGTTATCAAGTGTTGGGTTTTCATGTGGGTTTTTCTCAATCGCGAAAATTATGTTACAAATTAGTTTGTTTCTGGTTTATTTTGGATAATATGAATATATTAACATGTATTCTGACTTAATTATGATATATCTTGATTGTTTTGTCTAGATTTTTGATGATGACCCTTAACCCTTAATCCTAGGTTAGATATTGATATGAATTAGGTTGTAATTGGTTCAATTGACTTAGTTATTTGTTGAATTCCTACTAAATGATGTTTTCACACTAATAAAGAACATATAAGAGTGATTTTTAGTCCTTCATGCTAGTTGTTGAGATGATTAGGATTAGGAAGTAAATTGACCTAAGTAACTTTTCTTATGCTATGATCTAGTAATGAATTGTGATGTAGTGATTATTCTATCCTTTTTATCATGTTTATTATTGAATTATGATAATGTATAACAAAATTGGGTTCAATTGGTGGTTTATTGTAAGACCTTGATGATGAATTATGAAGAAGACTTGGTAAGTCTTAGGATCTCTATTCTTTGCTTCAAATTGTGGTTAATAGAGATTATGTCATGATGTTGTACTCGAGTATGCCTTGTATTAGGATTGGTAGGGTAGTATGATGTTGAATTGAAATGTCTTTACTATGTTGTGAGGTTTATAAAGGTGTAAATAATATATGAATTGTGATGACTACCGACGCGCCATATTATGAAATGCTAATGAGCTAACCTCACTTCTATGAATTGTAATGAAAGGACTTATACTCATCAAATTCTTATTTAGCTATAATGATGATGATGTTATACAAGTGTTAGACCCTATGACCTAAACTAAGCTATTATTGATAATTTAAGGCTTAAAGACATTTTAAAAAGGGGCTCTAGCTTAGCACCGAGTTAAGTAGAATGAAGAGTGTCCCTTCCCACATAGGGAAGGTAGGAGAACCAAAGTACTCTTGAGATTGGAGACTACAATGAATGTAACATGAAGAGGGTCCCATGTTTATCTCCTTTTTCTTGTACTAAGTTTTCCCCTATAGAAATACTAGTTAGTTGATCCACGTAGTTTCTATGTTTTATGTTCTGGTACTACCTTGGCAAGTAGTCTGCCTTCCTTTCATGTAGGGTTTTATGACACCAGAATCCACAGTAGATCATGTGGTTTATGTCGGTTAGGGAAAGATGTTCCCAAAAGGTAAAATGAATTGAAGAATTGCACTCTAACTAAGATAATTTAAGGGTTCTAGCTTACTCTAGGTAGGGGTATAGGACTCTACGTAAGCATTGCACTAGTTACCCTTGAGGGGAGTCTTAGGAGGATTTTCTTATGTATGTTTATGCTTATAATAATATATGATAATGTATATGATGAACCTGCACATTATTTATACTATATGTCGATTAGTTCACTTATGAATATGTGTTGGTTTATATTGTTTAAGTAAGATGAAATGTATAACTAAATGTCATGTTTTATGAAGTAGGATAATAGTCATGATTCTCGTTGGGTTACTTGATTGAGTAAGGTTATGGGTATTTACTTGGTCATGGCACTTGTTGACGCGATATGGTTCATGGGTAATTGTGCTGCTTTGTTTATGGTGAAATGTACTCTTATTCATGCTTATTGATAAGATGACTTGATGATAATGTTATATTGAGTATGTATTCACTTATATGACATAAATAGCTAACTTTACTAGACGTGATGTTGTAGTATTGTGATTTACATGCCTATGACTTAATAAATATGCAATATTGATTGGTATGGTCTTATTGAATGTGCATAAGGGTTTTCAAATGAAAAATGCATACTTTATGAAATGTTCCTTTTCTTAGCATGTTTTACAAGTATATGTGCATATGGTCTCATACTTAGTACAAATGGAGTACTAACCCCATTTCTTCCTTTTCCCCAACATTTTAGGTTCTTGTTGTTGAAGTTTTTTTGAAGGCGACTTTGATCCTTTACTCTTTCAAGTAGGATAGTTCCTCATTTCCGAGGGTGATGCCAACATAGAGCTTTTTTATTAGTTTAGTTCTAAGACTCTTATATATTATCTCTTTTATTTGAGTACGGATTGTATAAAGCCTATATGTGGATCTCTTTTTCATTGATATATGGGCTATGCCAAAATTGCTAATCGTGTTAGATGGTTATCAGATGAGACAATCTTTAAATACTATGTTCTATTTTAAATATATTTATGTCCAATGAAAGTAGAAGGCTATGTAACTTTCCTTTACGAAGGGTCTATGTATACTCGATATATATATGTTATGTTTATCTAGAGATCTATGCAAACCTCCAAGTAGATGAGATGAAAATTTTTAAATTTACCGCTAAATTTAACCTATGAGTATAATGATGTAAACTAAGAGGCTTGTCTTAGTCCTCAAAGAGGACGATGACCAGTTACGTCCAGGGGTAAACTCGGATGTGACAAATTTTGTATCAGAGCATGAGGTTTAATCATCTTAGAGTCAATATATCTCTCAACCACGTCTATGTAAGTTCGTATTCATAATTATGAAGTGTGCCACACTTATGACTAGGAAACTACATGATGCCTAGGAAACTCTCTCTTTCGTGGAAATCTTATATCGTTCCATTAGAGTATACTTATGGTGTGCTTTTGAATCTAATCCTATTGTTATGATTATAGGAAAAATGAACACTCAAAGGAATGCGGCATGAAGGCTTGAAGAGGATATTGCCAATGCGGGAGCTCCTCCACGTGGTGAACAAGTTCATCTTCTTGATGAAGAATCTAATGTTGAACAATCTCCGGTCAATCCTCCAAACTTGATAGATGGCGACATAAGGGATGCCCTTATCCAATTTGCCCAATCCTTCACTACACAGGCCAAGCTATCACGTCCCAAGCTATACGAGAGATTGTACCCCCTCCAAATCAACAAATTCCTACCATGAACTCCTATCTAAGGGACTTCACTCGGATGAACCCTCCTACCCTCTACGGGTGTAAGGTTGAAGAAGACCCTCAAGAGTTCATGGATGAAGTCTATAAGATACTCTTGGCTATGGGTTTGTCCACAAGTGAGACGGCGGAGTTAGTCACTTATCAACTCAAGGATGTGGCTCAAGCATATTTCATCCAATGGAGAGATAATAGGCCATTGAGGGGTGGTCCGATGACTTGGGATATCTTCAAGAAGGCTTTTCATGATCGTTTCATTCATAGGGAGATGAGGAGGCTAAAGTGGTGGATTTCATGAACCTTCACCAACGAGGTATGTATGTCGATGAATACTCCTTTAAATTCACTAAGTTGTCAAAATATGCTCCTTCTTTTGTTTCTGATCCTAGAGATTAAATGTGCCGTTTTGTGACGTGGGTGTCGGATGATTTGCTTGAGGAGTGTCATTCGTCTATAATAAATGACAACATGAACATTTCTCATCTTATGGTGAATGCCAAGCACTTTGAAGAGGCAGGGGCTAAGAGGAAGTGTAGAGATGCTAAGAGGGCAAGATCTTTTGATGGAAGTTCATCAAAGAATAGGCTTGAGATACAAGACAAGCCTAGATTCAATAATAGGCTATATAATAAAGTTCTTTCCAAGTTCCCTAAGGCTAGTAGTGATAGGGTGTCTAACCCTAAGACTATGAAGAGAAAAGGTACTAATTCACAAACCGAGAAGCCAACTTGTGGAAAGTGTGGCAGGAAGCACTATGATGATTGACTTAAGGGGACAGACAATTGTTTTGGTTGTGGTAAAAGTGGGTAAAACGTTAGGGATTTCCATAATATGAGGGGTCAAGACAAGTGTAGTTGTCAAGCTCTAGCAAGTGGTTCAAATGAGGATCAAAAAATGAACCGCTTGTATACTCTCCACACTAGGGGTAAGCAAGACACTTCTCCCCACGTGGTACCCGGTATGTTTAAAGTCTTCTCTGTTGATGTATATGCCTTACTTGATCCCGGTGCTACATTATCATTTGTTACCACACTAGTAGCCAAAATGATTGATATTTTGCCTGATACTTTGCATGAACCTTTTATAGTGTCTATTCCGCTGGGTGAGTCGGTTGTTGCAAAAAGGGTGTATAGAAATTGTCCTATAATGTTGCCCAATAGAGTTTCTTATGTTGCACTAGTAAAACTCGATATGATTGATTTTGATATTATATTAGGTATGGATTGGTTGTATTCTTGCTTTGCTTTTTTTTATTGAAGGACAAGGGATGTGAAGTTTAACTTTCAAAAAAAAACCGTTGAAGAGTGGGAGGAGGGTAACTCTATCCTAGGGGTCGTGTAATCTCAAAAGGTTGTCTAGACCATATTGTAAGAGTCCAAGATCTACACTCCAAAATTCCTCCCATTGAGGCGGTCCCCGTAGTGAGTTAATTTCTGGAGGTATTTCCTAATGATTTTCCCTATATTTCTCCTTAACGGGAATTTATTTTTTTTATCGATTTTCTATGGATACAAATCCCATTTTAATTACTCCTTATGGGGTAGCTTCAGCCTAATTGAAAGAGTTTAAGGAAAAACTTAAAGATTTACTAGAAAAAGGATTCATAAGACCTACTATTTCCCCATGGGGTGCTCCGGTTTTGTTTGTGAAGAAAAAGGATGGGTTCTTAAGAATTGGTCCTTAAGAAGCTAGCGCTTGAAAATCCCTAAAATTACATAGAAATGGCTCCTTGAATTGAAGAGAGTTAAATTATTACTACCATACCTACATGAAAAGAAACCCAAAAATTTTTTATGAAGAAACGTCCCCAACCAGCCACTTCTAGCCCGTCCTTTAGTTCAAGATTCTATTCGGTTTTTAGAGTCTTTCTTGAGGGTGGGTTTTGGGTTTTTGAAAAATGAAATCTACCCTAGGTCTAGGAGTATGAAATAAATTAAAATAACCCTAATACCCTAAAAAACGTCCATGGTTCATAAAAGAATTGGGTTGAATTTATTAAAACACCCCAAGCCAAGCCGCATCACATAAGCTTTCGAAGGCAGCATCTACGACACACAAACGACGGACTGTCGTCCAATCAATGCCCCTTATATAGGGTACATTCTTTGGGTATGAAGCTCCATATTTGTTAAGGCCTTTCATACCTTGCAGGTGCAATCGACGCCCTAGGTCGACGGGTGGTCGCTGCTTTGCAGCATCCTGCCAAAGTGATGTGGTCATCTTATAGAGACCCTCGTGACTCCTTGATGTAGTCATAAACACACGTTTAACACCTAAATATGGTCATCTAGGTCTTAGTATCATCCCACGTCAATTTAAACTAAAACGAGCACGTAAAACATGCCAAAACATATAGGGACACATAGGCACTTTTCAAGGCTCATCTTCCGAACGTCGTGGACATTCTTGGATTGACCTCCAAACATCACCAAACTCAGTAAAATTACTCAAAAAAATCATTAATGACCATTTTAACAAAAAATAACTCATGAGACACATGTGAATCTCTAGTTCAACCTAGTTCATTTTAGGGACATTACATTCTCCTGCACTTTGATCAATATTTATCCTCCGATGAAACTAAAAGCTTTAAGGATATTAGGGACTCAACTAAAAGTATTTCACACATATCATAAAGTTCATACAACTAGCAAGGAACACAACTACACATCTTTAGGCACTCTAGGAAACATTGCAATTTTGGAAATAATTACACAATTCAAAGTGCACACATACTTCATCATTCACATTTCATTCATGGAGTAACTACCTTCTCCAACCTTAGACGTGCTCATATACATCATTTCTACACACATTGAAGTAATTATTCATTAAAATGCAAGTTTGTCAAATTTTTGAACTTCTTTACTTTGAATGCAAAACTTTCACAGTGAAACATGCTGAATAATTCAACAATTCAGTTTTCAAGCAATTTCTTATGAAGTCATGACAACATGAGAGACAATACCATACCAATTCATCTTATAACATAAACACCGAAACTTTGAAGAATGTAAGCAATATCATTAGTTACACCTTAACAGAAGAAATTTAGGTTGACTACTTATCTCCACATGTAATCATGATAATATCAAGAGCATACAAAACATTTTACGATCAAGGGCACTCATAGCATAAAGAGAAATGCAACTCATATTAATATGAAAGACTCATAATTATTACCAAACTACAAAGTATTTTGGTCTCAAGCTTGAATAAGAATAGAAGAAAAGATAAGTATATCAACTACCTTACTACTCAACTCATTTTCCCCCACTTATGGTAAATTCATCTTCAAGGAAGTGTCATACTCCAAAGTATCACTATACCCCTCACAATGTAGGAACTCATACTACCCTTAACTTATGCACATCAAGACTAAGCATCAACCTTATAAGTCAAGCAAAAAAACCACCTCTTAGGGTTCAATCTAGGACAAACACATTAAAGTATAACCTCACTTAACATCTTAGGCAACACATAACACAAACTCATGGAGTAAACTCTTTCTTTCTCTTTCCACCCACAAAGATAGATTCATTTCGAAACCAACAACTTTACTATATCGATTCAACTATTTACTAGGTAAACATACTCTGTTTCCTCCATAGAGTAAACCTACTCAAGAACATCAATACAATCACAAGTAAAACCATGCAACATTACCCACACAAGAGGGCAGCTCTCAACAATTACCAAACTACCACATTCTCTTCAACACTTCTCAAACTTACACCTTGATTCTCTACTATCATTGTAGACAAACATTTGATAACTCATTTTCCCCAAAAAATAACTTGATTCAACCATTTTAGCTCTTACATTGTTTAGAAGTACATCACCATAAAATTTCGTGTCATAATACTTCATATATCATAAAACACACATGCCATAAATAGCATCACATCACATTCCTCAAAACTCACCTTCACATCTACTCTTCTAGCCACAGAACTATCATAAGCATCAAAACTCTCATTTCTCCCCCTCGATTTAGCAACATCTTCCCTTCTAAGTAATCACATCTTGAAGACCACCAGACAAGAGAAAAAAAGAGAGAGACCTTATAGAGTTAAGTTCTATTTCACAATACAAGAGTAATGAAGAAAGTTAAACTCCACCGTTCTATAGTCTCTCAATCATGGGTGTGTCGCGACTCAGACCGATGAACAAGACTCTACTACACATGTCTTGTGAGACTTTAGACCCTAAATTATTTCCCACAAAATTATGCTCTCATACCAAGTTTGTCACGATCCGAAAGAATCCCTTAACATTTAGGGTAATCCTTAGGTTTTACAATTGTGTGCTTGACACTTTGGGGGTCTTCTACTAGCTCACTAGCTATCATTCATTGCATAAGACATGCAAAGTAGTGCAGAACTAAAAATTGTCATGAAATTTATAATAATAAAGAAATATCTTTTATAAATACTAAAGAGTAGTCTCGTTGTCACAAGCCATATTAATGACACAACTTAAATATCTTAGGGACATTGCCCTTTACATTGAATGAAAATACATAATACGTCTGAATAATAGAAACTAAGAAATAGAACTATGCCCTCGAATATATGAGGTCATACTTAGTCTTGAGAGAATCAATTATCCTTATAAAGTATAGAATTGTATGGGGTTAGTAAAAACAATGTACTAAGTATGGCATATGCAAAAACATGATAATATTGACATTTTAGTACATATAAAATTTCATGCCAATTAGGTAAACCTTCATGAATATAGAAGTAAAGTAGCATATAGATCATCATTTAGCAGATAATAAAAGATTTCAATAATTTTAGCACAAAGAGTCACCTAATACTAAACTCAATAAGATTACACTGAACTGAACTATAAAGTGAAATCCTTTAACTTCACATTGAACTCATTTCCCTCAAAGTTTCCCTACCAAGGTTATCCTAAGACTCACAAACATAGACATGAAGGAACCCCCCATGCAATTCCTTCAATACAACCCTATGTAATCTTTAAGACAATCCATTTTAGGCTTACTTCGCATGGGTAATGATTCCACACTCCTTTAACTAAACATTAGAGAAATATGCTTGCATCTAAAACTTCACATAAGTGACCTTCCCCAAGTGGACTTACAAGTTACACAAAGTGCAATATGAGACTAGCATCCCAAACTACTACTCCCTCTTTGTGCTCCTTGAGGATTCCATGATGTTAGGTACATCACATTCATCATTTATAAACTTCATTATAGAAGACATAACTTTAACATGCTTTCTGAACATTAGACATTAATTTACATAACTTCATTTCATTAAATGATAACACATTCATACATCAAAACAAAGACACATCTTGACTCCCTTTTCGAGTGTCTACTTGTGCAATTGATAAATAGTGTTCCATACCACCACCTACCCTGAGTAGTACACTCTATAGGAGACTTAGTTCATTACATTTTGATGTGGGGGATGACTTTAACAGATAGAGACCTTGAGAGCTAGGCATGGAATCTCGATTTTAATTCCTATCGAATGAGGGATCTAAACTTGCCTAGGATAGGGTAATTCTCTTAGCCTTTACATGGATTGTCCAATAGCTACACCTCTACGGGTGCATAGTTAAGGGATAAGGATATTTCTTCTAAGTAACTTACTCTTTAGTCACGAGGAGTACTCATCTCAAGAGGTACATTGGGTACAAAATCTCTACTCACAGTGTGCACCCACCTCTTCTTCAAATCCTCTCGGTGCTAAACATAACTCCCCCAGGGAGTCTGAAGCATTCAGTAATATAGGTTAAGGGATAGGTAATTTGCAACATAAAGAGATCACCCCCTAGATGTAAGCGGCATCGAATTCTCTTTGAGGACTAAGACTAGCCTCTTAGTTTACATCATTACATTCATAGGTCAAAATGTTGAAAAATTTAAAATTTTTAAATTCTTCTAAATAGAGATTTACATAACCTCTACATACATATGATATAGTCATATCTAGTATACATAGACCCTTTGTATAGGAAGATTACATAGTCTTCTACATTTATTTCACATAGGTATATAAGATTCATAACATAGTCTTAAAAGAGTGTCTCATCTCATACCCATCTAAAACAAGAGTATAAAAATAGGGAATATCCCATACATCAATGTTTTAAAACCACATATAGGCATACAATGTTTAGTACATAAATGAAAAGGAAAGAACATAAAAGTCTTAAAACTTAAACAACTTCATAAGCTTGATATTTGCATTGCCCTCTGAATCTGAGGACCTACCCAAGTAGGCTGATTGTGAAGTCCACGTCTTCTTTAAAGTTGTCTCAAAATCCATTCAACGACAAGAACCTGAAATGTTGTGGAAAAGAGAGAAAATGGGGTTAGCACATCACATGTACTAAGTATGAGATCATATGCACGTATAATATAAATCTGGCTAAAAGGGTCATATCATTAAAACATGTTATTTTACATTTGAAAATCCTTATACACATTAGAGAACCAATAGAAGTCATTAGTGCATATTCATCAAGTAATTACCATGTACTATACAAGACCAAAACGACCTTAAGTCTAATCAAGTCACATGCATACCAACATACTCAATCCCATAATCAAATACAACTCTATTATCAAGTAATAACATCACAAGCCTGAATAAGAGTTCATCACATTTTAACAAAGCAAGACCATTACTCATGACCCTCATTAAGTACATTTGTGCAATGACTAAGCAAAGCCACATAACCTTACTTAATCAAGTCAACCTAGCAAGAACCAAAACAAATGTCAACACTCAATATAACAGATCATTAACAGTACATAATATCATACTTTAGCAATAGATACCAAATACATGTTCATAAGAGTAACCGACATCACATAGTGTCATTTACATATAAGATCATCATATTATAATCATTTACATTAATAAGCATGTACATACATATGAACAACCTCCTAAGGCTTCCCTGAAGGCAAACTAGTGCAAGGAATAGACAGAGTCCCGTACTCCTACCTAGGCTAAGTCAAACCTCTTATGTCACCCTTTTTGGTTTTTATTTCATTACTTCATTTTAGTTTAGGGAACGCTTGCCTTAACTAACATAGACATCAAGATCTAAGTATGGAATCTGGTGTTGTCAAACCTTACACCGATGGAATGTGGTCTACCGGCCAAAGTACAACCAAACATAAACGTAGATTTCTAGGTGGATCCACTAGTTAGTCTTCTTATGGAGGAAACATAGTTTAAGGAATTAAAAGATAGGTCTTTACCATCTACATCTGACTTTGACATTTGGAGACTCCTCTCATGAGAATCCATAGGGTAAGTATCCCTCGTAGGGGAGTCAACACCTCATGTGTTACTATAGGGTGAATCTTTCTCAATGGAAAGTCAACACCTCCCAATGTCAAGTTCTCTCGGTGCTAGCTAGAGTCCAATTCTAAAATGTTTTTAAGCCTTTACTTACAATCATATCTTAGTTTAGGTCATAGGTTCTATCCCTTATATAATCATCATCATCATATATCAATAAGAGTGGCATGAGTATTGCCTTTTCATTAGAATTCATATAAGTGAGGTTAGCACATTTACAAAATTATTCATGATAAGGCACACAGGTAAATTATCATCATCCTTATAACATTTACTTTTTCGTCGACATCTCACAAATAATAGTCAAGAAATTTCAATTCAACATCATACCAACCCTATCAATCATAGTATAAGGTATACTTTAATACAACATCATAACTTAATCACAAGTAACCACAAATGAAAAAGATAATAGGGATGACAAGACTTACCAAGTCTCCTTCATAAGACACATCAAGGTCTTCACAGAAACCCCTCAATTAAACCCAAAAATCGCTTTCATACCATTACATAATATTAATCAACATGATAATGAAGTCAATCGAATCACCACATCACAATCCATCACTATTCATATCTTAAAATAAGTGACTTAGGTCAAATTCATAATCTACTTCCCAACCTCGATCAATTACTGAAGCACTAGAATGATATGACTACAATTTATATCAATCTATTCATAATTGATACGATATCATAATATAATACTAATTTAACCAATAACCAATTCAATTGAACAAACACTACACAATTTACTTCAAGATCACAACGTAGGGTTAAGGGGAATAGGTCATCGTCTACAGAATATACAAATCTATCAGAAAATAACATAATTAAGTTATAATACAAGTTAATATATTCATAACATACAAAATAAATGATAAACAAGGAAATTAAAAAGATAAATTTCAAGATTGGAATAGACCCACATGAAAACTCATCCTTTGAACTTAATTTGAATGAGCCCATTGGCGAAAGAGGTTCCAAAGGTGAAAGGATTCTCATACCTTAATGTTTGATGAATATTGATGTAGAAACCTTGGTGATTTCATCCATACAACCTCCTTTAATTTGACCTTCTACGGTGTTCTTTAACGTGGGAGAGATAAGGATTAGAGAAGGAAGAAAGTTCGAGTTTGAGATTATGAGGGCTTAGGTTAGTTTAATTAGATTAGGGTCTTTAAATTGTTCATTAACCCACTTAATTAGACCTATATACACACTTGATTCATTAACTAACCACCTAATTAACTAATTTAACCAATTTTAAAACGTGTAGCGAAATAGTCCGTTGACAAACAAGACCCCGACAAACTGTCCGTTTGTTAAACGTGGGGCAATATTCACTTTCGTGATGCACACTCATAATTTTGTTTGAGACTTGTCAAAACAGGCCTCCGTTAATTTCCCTAAGTATCCATAAACGGTTGCCATCGACGCCCCATCGATTGAAACACGATTCGTTGATTGCGGTCGTTTGTGCAGACTGCCTTTTGGCAGCTTCTTGCCAAATCATAAGGAGCCTCCTCAAGGGACCTTTTGTTCGTCCTTGGGGAGTTTTACCCGGAAGTTTCAACTGATCAACTCTAATACTTGATAGACACACTTCCACCAATTTTTATCATTTTCTGATTCCTAAAACATAGTCAAATAGGCTAAGGCACACTAGCACCTCATTGAACTAGTTTCTAGATGACATGAACATTCCTTGACATTTTGATTTATAAACTTCCAAAATGACTTATATACACTATTTATGACCTTAAAACAGTGTCAACCTTTTTACACTCATGTTAGGCTCTACAACTTATCTTAGACTTTCAAAGTGTTACTTGTCCCCCCTTAGGAACATTCATCCTCGAATGACACTAAAATCTTTTGGGAGGAAGGAATAGACTCAAGACTAGCGGCCCAACCAACAACAATACATAACAACATGAGTTACAACATGAACATGGTAACACATAGAAATTCAAAACATAAACTACCAAATAAAATGCTCAAAATCATATTATGTGGAATTTCCCTTCTAACACTAACATGAGTTGAAGACACCATATATGACTCAATTATGCAAAAATTATACTTATCAACATGCTCAACATCACTTCTTAAAGATTCAACATATCAACGTAAACAACATAACTCAAATAGGCCAAAGAGAAAAATTGACAATTTTCAAATTAAATATTAAGATATCACTGAAACTTCATTGTAATCAATGACACCAAAAATGCACATTTTTGCAATACTTCACAAAAAATCATAGCACCTTCAAATTTAAACATTATTTTCATTATATCTAAAAAATACTAAACTTCATTATGAAAGATATGAGGATAACGGGACTTCACGTCGCCCTCGGCCTCCCGTCTTTCTCCCTCAACTAGGTGGTTTCTCCATAATACTTTTACGGAGGCCACCTCTTTGTTGCTCAACCTCTAAAATTGACGATAAATGATTTCAACCGGAACCTCCTCATAAGAGAGTTTATCCTTCACACCAAGACCCTCAATAAGAAAATAGAGTCGGAATCAAGGATACACTCCTTAAGCATAGAAACGTGGAAAACTGGATGAGTAGAAGATAGTTCACTAGGGAGTTTTGATTAGTAAGCAAACTTACCAACCTTTTGAGACATCTTATAGGGACATACATAAGGAGGACTCAACTTCTCTTTCTTGCCAAATCTAACCACCCCTTTCATAGGAGAAATTTTCAAATACACCCTATCACCTTCTTCAAACTCTAAATCTCTTCTCCTATAATCGGCATAAAACTTTTGCCAACTATAGGTTGTCTGCAACTAGTTTCTTATAATATGAACTTTCTCCAAAGTCTTATAAAACAGATCGGGACCAAGAAGCGAAGACTCACCGCCTTAAAACTACCTAATAGAGACCTACACCTCCTACCACACAAAGTTTCATAAAGAGCCACAGAGTAGGATTGATGAAAACTAGTATTATATGAGAACTCCACCAACTGCAAATGCTTATCCCGATTTCCCTAAAAGTAAATGATGCAATCTCTAAGTATATCTTCAAGAGTTTGAATAGATCGCTCGCTTTACCATCCGTTTACGAATGAAAAGCGGTGTTTAACTTCACTTCAGTACCCAAACCTCTTTGAAATGATATCCAAAATCTAGATGTAAATTGAGCACCTCTATCCAATATGATGGAAAAAGAAACTCCATGAAGACTCACTATCTTGTCCATATAGATTCTTGCCTAATATTCCGCCATTAGTAAACTTGGCAGGAATAAAGCGAGAAGATTCAGTCATCCTATCCACTACCACCCATATAGAGTCATATTGCTTTCGAGTTCGAGGCAAACCTACTATGAAATCCATGTTGACATATTCCCACTTCAAAGTAGGAATTTGGATTTCTTGTAGAAGACCACTCAGCTTTTGGTGCTCATCCTTCACTTTTTGCGATTGGGATAGTTTACAACCATCCGACCAAAACACTTCTCTAAGGTCATGCTACATCTTTGTAGAACTAGAATGAATAGAGTAACAGGCTCCATGAGCTTCCCCAAGGATCCTACTCCTCAAATCATCCATATTAAGCACACACAACCTTCCTTGATACCTAAGAACACCATTTCCCATTGGGAGAATGACTGATTCATCTTCCCAATAACCGATTCTTTCAAATCCATCAATAATGGATCAAGGTGTTGCTTAGACTTCACCTCAACCACCAAAGACGACTCAAAGTTATGATGTACCACCATCCCACAATTTATAGAATTTTCAATTCGAACCTATTAAACGAGCCATTTTATGAAAAACTTTTACTAGGTTTCTCTTGGATTCTTCCACATGGGACACACTTTGCATGGACAACCGACTTAGAGCATCCGCTACAACATTAGCCTTGTCGGGATGATAGATAAAACTCATGTCATTTTCTTTCAAAATATCTAACCATGTCCGTTGCCGAAGATTCATCTTTTTTTGAGTGAATGCATATTGGAGACTTTTATGATCCGTATACACATCAACATGAATAACATAGAGATAATGCCTCCATATTATATATGCAAATACCAAAGTCACTAACTCAAGGTCATGAGTCAGATAATTCTTCTCATGAACTTTGAGTTGCCTAGAAGCATAGGTTATAACTTTGCCATGTTGCATAATAACACACCCCAACCCGACTAGAGATGCATCATAATAAACCAAAAAACCTTTGGTACCTTACGGTATTGTAAATACTGAAGCGGGTGTAGGCCTATCCTTCAACATTTGAAAGCTCTTTTCACATGCCTGTGACCACTCAATTTCACATTCTTTTGGGTCAAGGTTGTCAAGGTAGAATCAATAGACCCAAATCCGTTGACAAACCTTCTAATATACCGGTTAGACCTATGAAACTCTTAATATCCATAGGAGCCAAAATGCAAAATTTTCACCACTTTGGTCTTCCTTGGATCAACCTCTACTCCTTAACTAGAGATAATATGACCAAGAAACACTACTTACCTCAACCAAAACTCCCGTTTGCCATAATTGATAAAAACTGATATAGTTAAGTAATTGCAACACCATTCTTAAATGATTCATTTGTTAACTTTCATTCTTCGAATATACCAACATGTCATCAATGAAGAAAAAGACAAATGAATCGAGGTAACTTTGAAACACCCTATTCATTAGGTCCATAAATTCCGCTTGAGCATTAGTGAGACCAAAGGACATTACTAAGAACTCATAGTGACCATTGTGGGGACCGACTCAATGATAGGAAATTTGGGGTCTAAATCATGGACTATTTATAGATGGTATAAGCACACTTTATATATCATCCTACATGATTTCAAACAAGAAATGATATGACCTCCAGGAATAGATTTCCCCCCTTCCACTCTAAAATGGGCTCATTTGGAAAGTTTGACTTCACCACCCTCGTTCTACAACATATATAGGCAAAGAAAGCATGCAACCAATCTATACAAAATATGACATCGAAATAAAACATATCAAAATCAACTAATTCAACATGAGAAACTCTATTGGGAAACATTATAGGACAACTTCTATACACCATTTTTTCAACCACAAACTCACCCACCAGTGTAGACACCATGAAAGGTTCATTCTAGATATCGGGAAAAATGTCAAACTTTTTAGCTACTAGAGGAGTAAGAAATAATGAGGTAGCACCGGGGTCAAAAAAAGCATATACATCAATATAAAATACTTTCAAAATACCGGTCTTCATATTGTGAGCTTTAGGGAATTTATAAGGAACATGATTGGAGAACCTCTTCTTGGACCTAGTCTTGTCTTGTATATCAAGACTATCCTTTCAAGAACTACTTTCAAAAGACCTTGCCTTTCTAGCATCTATACTCTTTTTCTAAGCCCTTGCCTCTTCAATTTGTTGAGAATGAACCATGAAATATGAAATGTTCATATTTACATGTAGCATACTGGAATGAACTTCCTCTTGCAAGTCATCCGACACTCCCGTCACAAAGCTGCTCATTTCAACACAATGATCAGAAACCAAAGAAGGAGCATACTTTGAGAATTTACTGAATTTCAAAGAGTAATCAAATACACTCATACCTCCTTGACGAAGGTTGATGAACTCCACCACTTTTGCTTCCATCTTCTCCCTATGAAAGAACTAATCAAGAAAAGCCTTCTTAAAAACCTCCCAAGTCACTATTCCACATCTTAAGGGCCTATTCTCTCTCCATTGGGCGTACCAAGTTTGGGTTATATTTTTGAGTTGGTAAGTTGCTAACTCGGCCTTCTCAGTAGTTGTCAACCCCATAGCATAAAGGATCTTTTATACTTCATCAATGAACTCTTAGAGGTCTTCCTCAACATTGAACCCATAGAATGTAGGAGGATTCATTCTAGTGAAATCCCTCAAACGGGAGGCCGTGGTTCCAACATGTTGGTTTTCTCGGGGTACAACCTGCTGGTTAGCTTGACGGTCATGGCTTTGGCTTGAGTAGTGACTACATGTAATTGAGTAGTAATGGCTTGGATAATTTGGAGAAAGGCAACCCTTATGTCACCATCCATCAAAGGTGGAGGATTGACCGGAGCTTGGTCATCATTAACACATTCTTCAACTAAAAGGACTTGATCACCACGGGAAGGAACTCCCGCATTCGCAATCTCTTCAAAAAGACTTTGTGTCTCATTCTTTCGAGTATTCATTAATGATAATCACAATGAAAGAATTAGATGATTAATTCACATAGAGTACAAGACTCTTAAGGCAGGACATTGGATTTCCAAGAAAGTTAATGTTTTCCTAAGCATCACATAGGTTCCTATTCATTAGTGTGGCGCTCTTAACAATTATGAATAAGAATATACATAGAAGTGGTTAAGAGAGACATCAACTCCAAAGATATTCAACCTCATGCTCTGATAAAAAGTTTGTCACATCCGCGGAGCGCCCCCTAGATGTAACTGGCGTAGTCGTCCTCTTTGACGACTAAGACTAGACTCTTATTTTACATCATTATTTACATAGGTCCATATGCGGAAAAATTGTAAACATTTCATTACTTCTATATGGAGGTTTATATAGACCTCTACATAAATATAATATAGGCATATCTAGTATACATAGGCTCTTCGTATAGGAAGATTACATAGTCTTCTACTTTTATTTCGCACTAGGTGTACAAGATACTAAAATTAGTCTTTACAGAGTGTCTCAATTGGAAATACCTCATACATCAATGTAATAAAGCAACATATAGACTATACAATCATTAGTAGTCAAATGAAAAAGAAAGAAAATAGAAGACTTCAAACTAAAAAAACTTCATAAGCTTGACATTGGCATTGCCCTCAGATAGTCAAAACGTGCCCAACTTGGATGATCGAGAATTCCAAGTCTTTTTCAAAGTCATCGCAAAAGACCTTCACCGCGCGGAACCTAAATGGATTGGGAAAAGGGAGAAAATGGGTTTAGCACATCATATGTACTAAGTATGAGACAATACGAACATATACTGTCAAATCACGCTAAAAAGGGAAATTTCATTAAAACATGTTATTTTACATTTTGAAAGCCTTATGCACATTAAACAACCAATATAAGTGAACAATGCATATTCATCAAGTTAATATCATGTACAATACAATACGAAACCACATTAAGTCTGATAAACTTCCACACATACCAACATACTTGAACCCATAATCAAATATAACTGTAGTATCATGTCATAACATCACAAGCATGAATAAGAGTTCATCACATTATAACAAAGAAAGACCATTACTCATGACCTTCAGTAAGTCCACTTGTGCAATAACTAAGCAAAACCCATAACCTTACTTCATCAAGTAAACATAGAAAGAACCATAAATGTCCAAAAACCACATAAGATATCATAAGAGTACATAATATCATACTTTGGCAATAGAGACCACATACATGTTCATAAGAGTGACCAACATCACGTAGTTTCATTTTCTTGTAACATCATCATATTATCATCATTTCCTCGTATAAGCATGTACATACATAAGAACAACCTCCTAAGGCTTTCCAAGAAGGCAAACTAGTGCAAGGCATAGGTAGAGTCCCACACCACTACCTTGGCTAAGTAAAACCTTTTATATCACCCTAGTGGGATTGTACTTCATTACTTCATTTTAGTTTAGGAACACTTGCCTTAACAGATATAGATCACGAGAGCTAAGTGTGAAACTCATTGTTGTAAAACCTTACACCAATGGAAGATGGTCTACCGGCATAAGTAGAACCAAACATAGACGTATTTTTCTAGGTGGATCCACTAGCTATTCAACCTATGGAGGAACCATAGTGTAAATAACTAAGAGATAGGTATTTACTCTCTACATGCCACTTGGAAATTAGTGCCTTCTCTCATGACAATCTATAAGAGAGTCTTCACCTCATGTGGAACTATAGGTTGAATCTTCCTCTATGGAAATTCAACACCTCCCAGTGTCAAATTCTCTCGGTTTTAATCTAGAGTTGCATTTTGAAATTTCCTGAAACCTTAATTAACAATCATAGCTTAGTTTAAATCATAGGGTCTATCCCTTATATAATCATCATCATCATAGCTCAATAAAAATTGCATGAGTATTGTCCTTTCATTAGAATTCGTATAAGTGAGGTTAGCGCATTAACATAATCCTTCATCATAAGGAACATTGGTAAATTATCACTATCCTTATAACATTTACATCTTAGTCAACACACCACAAACCATAGTCAAGACATTTCAATTCAACATCACACTAACCCTATAAATCTTAGTATAAGGTACACTTCAATACAACATCATCACTTAATAAAAAGTAACCACTATTAGAATACAGAATAGGGATCACAAGACTTATCAAGTCTCCTTCATAAGCCACATCAAGGTCTTATAATAAACACCTCAATTAAACCCAAAAATGGGTATCATACCATCACATAATATTAATCAACATGATAATGAAGTCAATAGAATCACCACATCACAATCCATCACTAGTTCATATCTTAAGATATCTGACTTAGGTCAAATTTATAATCTACTTCCCAACCTCAGTCAATTACTGAAGAACTAACATGATATGACTACAATTTATATCAAACTATTCATAATTGATACAATATCATCATATAATACTAATTCAACCAATAACCAATTCAATTGAACAAACACTACACAATTTACATAACGATCACAACCTAGGGTTAAGGGGAATAGGTCATCTTCTACAGAATATACAAATCCATCAGAAAATAATATAATTAAGTTATGATACATGTTAATATGTTTATAACATCCAAAATAAATGATAAACAAGGCAATTAACAAGATAAATTTCAAGATTGGAATAGAATCACATGAAAGTTTAACTCAATTTGAATGAGCCCTTTGGTGAAAGGAATCCCATACCTTATTGTTTGATGAAGATTGATGTAGAAACCTTAGTTATTTAATCCACAGAACCTCCTTTAATTTTACCTTTTATGGTGTTCTTTAACTTGGGAGAGATAAGGATTAGACAAGGAAGAAAGTTTGAGTTTGGAAATTATGAGGGCTTAGGTTAGTTTAATTATCGTAGGGTCTTTGTATAGGTCATAAAAAAACATAATGAGATATATATAAGCCCATAAATAATTTAATAATTACCTAATTAATTTTATTTAAACAATTTAAAAAAGTGCCACAAAACAGTCCCGTTACTGACGAGACCTCGACAAAAGGTATATTTGTCAATCGAAGGGTATTGTTCACTTTCGTTCTGGACACTCGCCCTTTTGGTCTGAGACTTGTCAAAAGAGGACTAAAAGAATTATTCTATGTTTCCATCGATGATGTCCATCAACGCCGCGTCGATTGACACACGACCCGTTGATTGCACTCATTTGTGCACACTGCGTTTTGGCAACTTCTTGCCAAATTTAAAGGGTCCTCTTCAAGGGCCCTTGGTTGGTCCTTCGGGAGTGTACCTAGATGTTTCGACTATGAATCCACTCTAATACGTTTTAGACAACCTTCCACCAATTTTAATCATTTTACGACTCTTAAAACATAGCCAAATAGGTTGAGGCACACTAGCACCTCATTGACCTACTTTCCAGACGACATGAACGTTCCTTGATGTTTTGATTTCTAAACTTCCTAAATGAGTTATATACATTAAATATGAACTTAAACCAGAGTCTAAACCCTTTGACACTCATGGTAGGATCTAGAACATGTCTTAGACTTTGGTAGTGTTACATTATCTAAATGACACTAAATTCTTTTGGGAGGAAGGAATAGACTCAAGACTAGCAGCCCAACTAACAACAATATGTAACAACATGAGTTACAACATCAATCATCGTATTTTTACACATAACAGTTCGAAACTTCAATTACCACACATAAGGCTCAAAATCAAATTATGAGGAATTTCCTTCTCACAACAACATGAGCTCAAGACACCATACATAAGTCAATTATGCCAAAATCAATTTACCAACATGCTCAACACCATTTCTTAAAAACTCACCATATAAACATACACAACATAACTTAAACAAGCCAAAAAAAATGAAAATTTTCAAGTTAAATAGGCACATTTCAATGAAACTTCACTGTAGTGACCCAAAAATGCAAATTTTTGCAGTATTTCATAAAAAATCCTAGAAAATTCAAATTTAGTAATTATTTTCATTATAAGTAAAATAACTAAAATTCATTAGGAAAGAGATGATGATAAGGGGACTTCATGTCGGCCTTGTCATCCTATGTTGCTCCCTAAACTAGGTGGTTTCTCCATTACACTTTTACGGCGGCCACCTCTTTGTTCCTAAACCTCTAAAACTGACGATCAAGGATTTCAATCGGAACCTCCTCATAGGAGAGGTTATCTTTCATACAAAGACCCTAAAAAATTAGGACAGACTCGGGATTACCGATACCCTTCTTAAGCATAGAAACACGGAAAACCAGATGAACTAAAGATAGTTTAGTAGGGAGTTTCAATTCTTAAGCAACCTTACCAACCCTTTGAAATATCTCATAGGGACCTACAAAACGAGGACTCAAATTCCCTATCTATCTTAATCTAGCCACCCCTTTCATTGGGAAAATTTTCAAATACACCCTATCACCTTTTTCAAACTCTAAAGCTCTTCTCCTATTATCAGCATAAGACTTTCGCCGATTATAGGACATTTGAAACCACTTCCTTATGATATGAATTTCATCCAAAGTACTATATATAAAATCTGGACCAATAAGCAAAGACTCACAAACTTCAAACCACTCGACAGGTGACCTACACCTCCTACCATACAAAGCTTCATAGGGAGCCATAGAGATGCATGAATGAAGACTATTATTATATGAGAACTCCACCAAAGAAAAATGCTCATCCTAATATACCTTAAAGTCAATGATGCACGCTCTAAGCATATCTTCAAGAGTTTGAATAGTTCGCTCCACTTGACCATCAATTTGAGGGTGAAAAGAGATGCTTAACTTCACTTGAGTACCCAAACCTACTTGAATTGATATCCAAAATATAGATGTAAATTGAGCACCTCTATTTGAATAATGGAAAAAGGGACCCCATAAAGACTCACTATCTTTTCAATATAGATTCTTTCTTAATATTCTGCCAAATAAGTAGACTTGACGGGAATAAAGCGACCAGACTCGGTCATTCTATCCACCACCACATATATAGAGTCATATTGCTTTCGAGTTTGAGGCAAACCTACTATGAAATCCATATTGACATATTCCCACATCCAAGTAGGTATTTTGATTTCTTGTGGAAGACCACTCAGCTTTTAGTGCTCGGCCTTCACTTGTCGGCAATTGGGATGGTTTCAAAGATCATGTTACATCTTTGTTGAACCCGGACGAATAGAGTAACTGGCTCCATGAGGTTCATCAAGGATCCTACTCCTCAAATCATCCACATTAAGCACACACAAACTTCCTTGATACCTAAGAAAACCATCCCCCCCTTGGGAGAATGACTCATTCATCTTACAAAGAACCGACTCTTTCAACTCCATCAATAATGGATCAAGGCAAGAGGCACACTAGCACCTCATTGAATTAGTTTCCGAACGACATGCATGTTCCTTGACGTATTGATATCTAAACTTCCTAAATGACTTATATACACTATTTATGACCTTAAAAAATTTCTAAACCTTTTTACATTCATGTTAGGATCTAGAACATGTCTTAGACTTTTGGAGTGTTACATAATTAGAACCACATCTCGACTCACGAAGGGTACTTATCCCTAGAGTTAACATTGGAATACCATATATCAACTCAAGAAGGGTATCCAACCTCTAACATATCTTAGAAAGATCATGTTAATAGTGAGGTTTCTACTAAACACTTCATCTGAACTCAAGAAGACTGTTCACCCCAAAACTCCCCTTTTCATTCACATTCTTTAGATTCATTCATTAATTCATTCAAAGTGTGAGTGTGTGTACACTTCTGAGCACACCTTTCACATAATCACCACTTTCATAACATTAACTTCTAAACATTCTTAAATATTTATTAATCATATTACACACTTTAACACGCTTCACATATATGAATACCTCATAAAGACATATTCTCTACAATCATACATATCAAGATTCATAAAGCACATGAACAAAAACATCAACATTATCATCTTACCTCACATAATATTACTTAGGAGATCATTCACAATATATATGTAAATTTATATTCATATATTTCAAAGAAACACCCTCACCAAGGGTGAACCATACCACTCAAGAACATTTCATAATAAGAGCTAAACAATGTAACAAACTTATCATTAATTCAAGATTTCACAACCTATAATAAATTCCTAAATAATTAATAATAAAATAGCCCTTAGGGAAGTATACAAATTACAATATACCCATAAAGAAACTATAACTCTAACATTATCAAATCAGGTTCATAAGATCCATTTCATAAGACCAAAGTAGATAAAAAGCAATAACATGGTTTCATTGATGTTTTAGCATAAAAATGACCAACTAATATTAGAAATAACATAATTTAATCATTTAAAAAACATTTTCATGCAAGACCCAAACTTAGAGTCAAAGATAGAAGAAGTTAGGGTTTGTAAACCCTTTTTCAAAATTACTTAGAAATGACTCCTTGAATGGAAGAGAGTTAAAGTATGACTACCATACCTCAATGAGAAGGAAACCAAGATGAAACGTCCACAACCAACCCCTTCTAGCCCTTCTTGAGTTCAAGCTTCTGTTGGGTTTTGAGAGACTCTTTCTTGAGGGAGGGTTTTGGTTTTTTTTAAAAATGAAGTCTAACCTAGGTCTAGGATTATAAACTAACATAAAATAACCATAATACCCAAAAAAACGTCCAAAACTCATAAAATAGTTGGGGTGAATTAACCAAAACACCCCAAGCCAAGCCGCATCACAACAACCTTTGCAGGCAACATCTATGACCCACAAATGACGGACCGTCATCCAGTCGACGCCCGTCAGATGGGGCTCGTTGTTTCGGTCTGAAGCTCCAACTTGTGCAGGCCTTGCAGACCTTTCAGGCCCAATCGACACCAAGCTCGATGGGCCGTCATTTGACCAACGGTTCGTCCCTTGTGGCTGTCGTTTGTCACTGTTTGGCAGCATCTTGCCAAAGGGATGGGTTACTCTTCTAGGGTCCCTAGTGGGTTCTAGGTGGAGTTGTACCCTGACGTTCAATCCCTAAACATTATCATATAGGTCTTAGGATCATCTCACATCAAGTTCAACTACAACGAACACGTAAAACATAATGAAACACATAGGGTCACACAAACACTTTCAAAGACACATCATCCGAACATCGTGAACGTTCTTGGATGTTTGACCTCTAAGCATCATCAAACTTTAGAAACTTCCTCAAAACATCATTATTGACTATTTTAACTCAAAATTAACTCATGAAACTGTAACGACCTATTTAGTCGTTTTAAGCAGCAAATTTTAATTCATGAAAAACTGTCTGAGTCGACGGAACCCACGACGGACCGTCATGGGCACGACGGGCCGTCGAGGGGGTCTCGTTCCAAAACACTTAGAATTCTGAAATTTGGGTACTGAAATTGACTCTCTGAACTTCGTAACGGAATGGCAGGACGGACCGTCGTGGGCACGACAGACCGTCACAGACTCTTCAAGGAAATTGAGTCTCTGAACTCTGTGACGGAGCAGCAGGACGGACCGTCGCAGGC
>NC_028643.1:32448877-32449707 GCF_001406875.1 Solanum pennellii
TGATGATGTTGGATCGGGTGTCACATTCCGGCACCAGGATAGAATATATATATGGATCGGAGTGTCACGTTCCGACACCAGGATAGAATATAAATATGGATCGGGTGTCACGTTCCGGCACCAGGATAGAATATATATATGGATCGGAGTGTCACGTTCCGACACCAGGATAGAATATAAATATGGATCGGGTGTCACGTTCCGGCACCAGGATAGAATATATATATGGATCGAGTGTCACGTTCCGGCACCAGGATAGAATATAAATATGGATCGGGTGTCACGTTCCGGCACCAGGATAGAATATAAATATGGATCGGGTGTCACGTTCCGGCACCAGGATAGAATATAAATATGGATCGGGTGTCACGTTCCGGCACCAGGATAGAATATAAATATGGATCGGGTGTCACGTTCCGGCACCAGGATAGAATATAAATATGGATCGGGTGTCACGTTCCGGCACCAGGATAGAATATAAATATGGATCGGGTGTCACGTTCCGGCACCAGGATAGAATATAAATATGGATCGGGTGTCACGTTCCGGCACCAGGATAGAATATAAATATGGATCGGGTGTCACGTTCCGGCACCAGGATAGAATATAAATATGGATCGGGTGTCACGTTCCGGCACCAGGATAGAATATAAATATGGATCGGGTGTCACGTTCCGGCACCAGGATAGAATATAAATATGGATCGGGTGTCACGTTCCGGCACCAGGATAGAGATAGTATATGGATCGGAGTGTCACGTTCCGACACCAGGATAGTATATGGATCGGGATCGGGTGTCACGTTCCGGCACCAGGATAGAATATATATAT
>NC_028643.1:32450019-32450278 GCF_001406875.1 Solanum pennellii
TAAGGGAGTGCAGCAAACGTACCGTCGTCTTCAACTCTACCGCAACTCTAGTCAGTCTTCATTACACCGGATTTCAGGGTGAGCTAATGCTTCTATCTTGGACTGGATCTTCTTGCTCATGTCCTGATGCCTTGAAGTTCCGGCATGGACTAGCTTTTGTTTATTTTAGCTTCTTAGAATACTCTTAGTTTAGTAATTTGATCATAGATGTTCTTGTGGTGATGACTTCCAGATTTTGGGGAATAATAGATGTTGAATT
>NC_028643.1:32451715-32452033 GCF_001406875.1 Solanum pennellii
TGGAGTTCCACTCTCCATCATATCAGATAGAGGTACGCAGTTTACTTTTATGTTTTGGAGAACATTGCATGCTGAATTAGGTACTAGGTTGGATCTGAGTACTGCATTCCACCCTCAGACAGATGGGAAGTCTGAGCGAACGATTCAGGTATTGGAGGATATGCTTCGTGCATGTGTGATAGAATTTGGTGGTCATTGCGGAGTTTTCATACAATAATAGCTATCACTCAAGTATTGATATGGCTCCCTTCGAAATATTGTATGGGAGGAGATGTAGGTCTCCCATTGGTTGGTTTGATGCATTTGAGGTTAGACCTT
>NC_028643.1:32454982-32476048 GCF_001406875.1 Solanum pennellii
CGGCATGGACTAGCTTTTGTTTATTTTAGCTTCTTAGAATACTCTTAGTTTAGTAATTTGATCATAGATGTTCTTGTGGTGATGACTTCCAGATTTTGGGGAATAATAGATGTTGAATTTTAGAAGTTATTGAATTGGTTTTTAAGTCTTCCGCATTACTTTCTGTTGATATTATATTGAAATGTTAGGGTTTAGATTGGTTGGTTCGCTCACATAGGAGGGTAAGTGTGGGTGCCAGTCGCGGCTCGGTTTTGGGTCGTGACAGAAACACATCCAAATATCTAGTTCAACCTACTTTTTTGATGGACGTTACAGTTAAGATGTATCAAAGTTGTCTTGTGACGATGAGACTTGTTCCTTTCTTTTATGAAGCGGTTTTTTTGCATATTGTGAAAAGTTTTAATTTCGCAATACTTTTCATACCTATGTGAATAACTATAGCAAAGTGGCTTGTAAAAGACCTTCGTGGCGTTGAGTACGCTGTGTAGCGACTTCAAATCAATCTAACTTCTAGGGTGTAGTTTTAGTCATTATTGTCACATCTAGGGAGCACCCCCTAGACGTAACCAGCATAGTTGTCCTCGAAGAGGACATAGACTAGCCTTTAGCATTCATCATTACATGACATAGGTCAAAACACGTAAAAATTAAAACTTTTTGCATATAAATAGTGAGGTTTATATAGACATCTCACATAATACTTATAGGGAGTTTACATAGACTCCTCGCATAGGAAGCTTACTTAGGCTTCTTTTTTAGATAACATAATCAATATACAAAAATAGTCGAATAGAATCGTCTCACATGAAACCATCTAAAATGAGTGCAATCTTGGACATATCAATTACAAATTGATTACATCATATAGGCTTACATCATGTCTCAAATGATAAGGGAATGAGCAATGTCTTCAGAAAATACGATTACAAAGCTAGAATATGAAAAAGGTAACATCCTCGAAGATAAGTACCTACAAACATGTGGAGAATGAAGTTCAAGTCTTATTCAATCGGACTCCTAGAAACTCAATAAACAGAACCTTCATAATTGAATAAAGCATCAAAATATGGGTTAGTACAACCATTTGTACTAAGTATTGATATATGCATATAAAACATTTGAAATCATGCATGAAAGGGACCATTATTTAGAAAACATGCAAAATCATTCGGAAATTCTTTAATACACAGACAAGAGAGAATATAAAATATATGTATCACAATAAAACAAAACATGTTCATAACCAAATATAAGTTTAACATAAAGATATATAAATATATAATGTTCAATAGTTCATAAAGAAATGCTCATGTGAATCCCCATAACCGCACAAAATTAAATAAACAAGATAAAATATCATAAGTAATGATTTGCTACATAGCACATATCATCATAGGTAGTCATCACCACATATAGAAATTTAGACAAATGGCATGTTCATTCAATATATCAAACATCATATAAGAGTAGCATCGTATAAAGTCAACATTTCATATTACATAATATCATACTTCATAAGACCATCTCCTAGGACTCCTTTATGACTTAACTTTTGCAATGTCTAGGTAGAACCCATACCCCTATCTTTCCTATGTACACCCCTAAAGTCATCCTAATCAATGTCCCTTTATTACATGTAGTCATTCGTTTTACTTTCAGGAACACTTGCCTTAACCCAAATAGACCACATGAGCTAAATGTGGAATCTGGTAAGATGAACACCAAATGAAGGTGGTTTACTTGCAAAGGTAGAACAAAACATTTACATAGCATTCTAGGTGGATCTACTCGCTAGTATTCCTATGGGGTCATCATAGTTTAAGAACTACGAGACATAGTACAAACCCTTTTTATGCTCTTAGCATTGTCATATCTATCTCATGAGAACATAGTGAACCTACCTTCCATACATGGGAAAGGGAACATCTCATTATTATTTAATTCATTGCTAAGCTAGAGTACCTTTTTAATACGCTTTTATGTCAACCATAGTATAGGTACATTAAAACATGCATGATCTTATACCTATCAAGACCTCACAACCATCATGTTTATGTCACGGCATCATAATAATCATCATACTTGAATTTCCTATTATCATTATGTACAATCCATAGTCGTTGAAGTAAAATATTAAGATCAGAAAGTCTTACCCATATAGTCTTCATAAGCCCTCTTCAAGATCTTACCATCAAGCCATCACAATTATCCAATAATCCACATTACCATCATCATATCATAGTAAATTAAACATTAACATAATCTATTGTAATAACCCTAAATAATCTACAAGTCCAACTCATAGCTAGGATTTAAGAAAGGGGTTCATCCATAAATTCCTCAAGAATTAGAACTAACACCAACAATAGGAGACATTGGTATTCCATGAATGAAATAGAATAGTTGTTACACCCTCAAAATTAAATAAGGTAGATAGAGCCTCACATGTGACTAAAAAGTTTAATAACATGTTAATAAACTGTTTTGCAGCTTTGATAATTAATTTGAAGAGGTTTGAGGTCAAACGTCCAAGACATTTGAAAGTTGGTCTTTAGACGTGCTAGTGAGTCCTTGTATGTTTGCCTTGTTTTTATGTGTTGTTTGAAGTCCAAAATCATTAGAGGTAACGCTATAATCTTAATAGACATGTTAAGCATCAAAACGTTTGGGTACGACTCCTCGATGACCACTATAAGGGCCCCCATGGAGGACCCAAATGTTTGACAAGGAGGCTGTCCAAGGAAGCGTACATAAGCAATATTAGGGACCACCCCCGTATCGCGCTCCTAGCACGGAGTGTTCCTGTGCAAAGCCCAACCTACACGAGGATCAATGCCTCATAAATTATTTGGGGCAGAATAAGAGGCTGCCTCCGCGACGCGCAGCCATTTCCTAGATTTGGTTGCATCGTTTTAAAGTCAATTTTGACATGTCTAAAAGTTCCAATAAGTATTGGGGTGTTTTGTTAACTTTGGGAGACGTTTATAAAATGTTTTTTGACCTATTTAATCCCTTCCCCTTGCCAAAACCCCCAAAACACTTATGTCTTCCAAAAACCCGAAAACGTCCATTGGAGACCATGCTCAAGAAGAAGTTATGGAGGTTGATTCTTGGATATTTCTTCTCAGATTTTCATGGGCTTTCTAATTAAGAGGTATGGTAGTCCTTCATACCTATATAATCATTCATCTATGGATTTCCTTCAAAGCTTTTTACAGACATGATTATAAGTCAATGATCCTATCTTCCAATCTAGCCATGAGTTCTTTCTCAAATTTATTTCAAAAGCATTATAATGATGAATATATGTTTATATACTGATGTTATGATTAAATTATATCTAATTTTGTTGAGTAACCCATGATCAACCTAATTTCTCAAATTGGCCTATAATGTGGGTCTTGTGATCTTGATTTCATTTTTAAAGAACTGTGACTAGATTGTATTGAATTGCTTATTGATATTACTATCTATATCAATTGAATATTAATTATGGAAGAATGATCAAATATGATCATTATCTTGGTGATTGGGGAAGTTGACTTATTTTCTCTAATTACCTTGGAATATATATTGAATTGTGTTGATTGGTATGGTCCGCTTATGATGGCAATGTTATATTCTTGTACATGTTTGTGTGTTATGATCATGACCATTAAGGAATTACATGACAGATGAATTTATAGGATGATTTTTGTGTTTAGGAAGTTTGATGATTTAATCATGATTCTAATAGCTTGTACTATGTTAATTGACGTTATGTAAAGTATATGAATAGACCTCAAAACTACTTGCATGATCTAGGTTTGGATAATGTTATATGTATATGCGTGATGATTATGTTAGGCTTAGGTGGTATATATGTATATTGATGAGGAATATCCTTGTAGCATGACCCTTACCTATATGAACCCTATATGAATTTGTGATCTAAGAATGCTAGGAGTCTTTTATTCTAATGTTGAAATTAATCTTGTCTCCTATGATGTAATGTGAGTGTGTGTAGTTTATAGTCCTTAATACTTTATATGTGTGTATGACTTGGGACTTGAAGAATGTTGTACATGTGTTGTGATATTCTGAGGGTGGATTCCTCAATTATACGTGATATCCATTATGTGATCATGTCGATTAATAAATAGATTAACACTTCATGCATATATATGAATTGGGTACTTTCATGATGATGAAGGGAAAAATAGTTCTCCTATACATTATTACCTTTTTCTATGCATGCAAAGTATATGATTAATGAATTTATTAACATGTGTGCCTAAAAGTTGTTTATGTGAAAGTAGATATCAGATATATTTCCACACACACATGCGTGTATGAATGAAGTATGTTAATAGAAGTCTAATAAATACTTTAATCTCTTAAAAGGTATTACTCAATTGTATTCTAAACTAGACTATAGTATGAATATAATAGAATTATGTGAAAGTAAATTCTCACATAACTTAGGGTCTATGATGAAAGAACATTCTCATCTTAGAATTCTTTGAGCTATAACAAGTATAAGGGAGCAATATCCTAAGGCCTCTTTATGACTTAATGCATTAAAGGATAAATTATATTTAAAAAGGGAGTTAGTGCCTGTCATCAAGTGAACATGACAAATGAGAGTGGTATCTTCAAGTTAGTATCTGCGGCTTCCCACAAAGAGAACCATCACGTTGGTAAGTCTGGGTTCCCAACATAGGTGTTGTCTTATAAGATGGTAACCTTCACGCTAGTAAGTCATGGTTTCTAGAAGCAATCTCCACGTTAAATAACTATGTTCCCCCGTAGGTTATAGCTTATGGACTCCACTAGAATACCTATTTTGTACGAAGGTCCTACCTTGGCAAGTAGTACCCTCTCTTTTTGGTGCGGGAGTAGAACACATGAGTCTATCTAGCTCACATGGTCTATTTTGGTTATGGCTAAGTCTACCAATGTAAAAATGAACTAAGATAAGATTATGGACTGTAATGACAACTCCTTGAGGATGTTACTTAGTACATGTAGGAGTATGGACCCTACCCGTGCATTGCACAAGTGGACTCCTAGAAAGGATAATATTAGTATATTTATGAAACTATGACTTATGTTGTGTATGTATGAATTGTATGAATGCATTTTAAGTGACTTTGATATGTCAAGATATGAGTTATGATTATGTATGGGAATTACACTCATGGCTCATAAATAAGTTCATTTAGTATATGTGGGGGTGTGGGACTACATGTCTACATTTCATAAGTAAGCTTGTGAAGGAGTTGTGACAGTGGTTTACTTATGGTATGAACTAAATGATTTATGACTAAGGTTGTAGTAAACAAATGAGTCCTTATATGATGCTTTGAAGTATGTGGCTTTATTTTTAATCATAAATGAAAGTGTTATGACTTGTTAAGTATGTTATGCCTAGTCTATGCTAACTTCTTAGGTACACTTGGTGGAAGTAGTATTACGGGATGTTTCCTACTAATTCCACTAGTATGACATAGGAGTTGTCTTAGGTGATGATCTTAATGTAAAGTAGATGTCTATGATGTCTTATGACTTGTGAGTATATGTGGTTGTGTTTATGAAGCACATTTATTAAATGCTATTGTAAGGTGACCTCAAGGTTTCACTAAGTAGGATTGCGGGTTACTTAAGGAAGAATGTTAGATAAAAAGAGAAGTAATATATTGTATGTATTCAATATGCCTCAAACTATGATAAATGGCTTTATGTGCTAGTATGAGTTGTTACCACGTCTATATGATGTACTTGAACTATATTGACCTTATATGTTCCTATGTTCATGAAGTTTAGTAAAAAGACATGTTGCATGATTTAAAATGAAATGTCCTCTTTAAAATGCATATTTTTGCATGGTTGTCATACATAGTGCATTCTTGCACTAATACCATTCTTCTTCATCTTTTACACAAAGTGTAGGTTGTGATGGCTAGAGGATGTCTCCTAAGTTAAGAGCTTGGATAGATCTCCCAAGTTCAAGTAAAACAACCCTTATGATTGAAGGGTTTCCTATGTAAAGATGTTTCTTCAAGTTGATGTAATAGATTAAACATATATTTTCTGCTGTTAAGGGTCATGTACTTATTTTAGTTTATTGAGTTGTGTCTAAAGATGTAAAACAGACTTAGAGTCTACATATGTACTTATGATTTTATATATAAAAATAAAATATTGTTCAATCATATGATATGCTACGAAATGTTTTAAATTTCTGCTATTTTTATGATTATGCAATTAAAGATGTCTAAGGGTTGTCTTAGACATCCGAGATGTCGAAGACGTCGTATGATGATTTGAGGATACCATTACTTCAAGGGTATACCCTCGGATCGTAAAAAACTTGGTATCTGATCATAAGGTTTTGTATTTCGTCCTTAGGTTTCAAAGTCTCGTATTGCCACGTCTAGTAGAATCTTGTTTATCAGTGGTGAGTCGTGACACATCTATGAGCGAAAGGAATAGGATGATAGAGTTTCCATTCTTTATTATTCTCATGTCGTGCCATAGAACTTAGCTCTATTTGATCTCTCTCTTATGTTTCCTTATCCGGTGGTCTTTTAGATGTGATTGCTTGGATCGGCATGATACTTAAATTTTTGAGGGAGAAAAAGGTGAGTTTTTAATGCTTACCTTGGTTTATGGCATGATGAGTATATCTGAAGGTTAATCCAGTATATGTTGACGTGATGCCATTTATGGCAATATGTGGCTTATGATGAATGAGATACTGTGCTAAAAAGATATGATATGATGTGGTTATAGCTTTTTAATAGTTGTTATGGTTGAATGGAGTTCCCCTTGGAATGGTGGATTGCGTTATGATTATGTAGGATGGTAGCATGATGTTATGATATAGGCCTGAAAAGTCTTGGAGAATGTTGAATAAAGTGAGAAATAAATGTGGAATATAGTTAGAAATATGAATTTTGTCTTTGTATATGTGAAATGCTTCATAATTGTCCTTTTGTGTATTAGAATCTTTTTTATAGGCTTGCTCCTAACGATGGGAGATAGTGTGTTGAGCCTAGTAACGTAATTATGAAGTATGCTAGTTAATGGGAGAACCCTTATGACTAGTTAATGTTTCCCTTTATGAACCTCTAAGAGTGGTAAAAAGAGGTAAGAAAAAGTCCTTATTCCTGTAGTTGGAAAATATCTATGACATAAGGTTACTTAGAGGGATGTTTATACCGCTTAGCTTTTGAAGAGAAGGTTAGACTTGAGGTTGACGTACTTTGAAGTGGTTAGTTGTCTTTTAAGCTTGAATTTGAAGTATGTCCATTTGAAAAAAAAAACCTAGATTGTACCTAGGCATGGTTGATTGGGAAGTTCCACAAAAAGTGCTAAACCTTTTAGGTAGGTCTTGAATTGCCTCGACCTTTGTGATTAAGGGCATGATGTAATTTGATTAATCGCAAGTGGGGGGAATAATGTGCGTAGATGGTAAGATTTTTTTTGAGCCTTTGATGTCCATATGTTGAGTTTCCTTTAACTTTTATAGGTTGAAAATCACTATGAAGTTATGGTAAGAAGGGTATTCATGAGCTTAGATCCCAAGAGTGGAATAATGTTCTTAGTCAATAAGGTTGGCAAACTAAAATTCCCCTAAAGTGGAGACCAGTTGCTCTTAAAAGGGTTTATCATTAGTGGAGGTGGATGATTTCAGTTGTAGGTTGTAGATATCCCTATCTTTTCCTTTTATTCTCACTCAAGCTTAAAACTATAGAGTTCTTAAGTAGCTTGTTCATGATAGGAGTCTTGCATAAAAGGATAAGTTTCATGTTCTCCATATGTTATGCATGTCTCAAATGACACTATATTATGCATTTTATTAAATGTCATTAATGCATGAAAGAGGAAATTTTTATAAATTTGCATGTTGCTCAAGTTGTTGTGCATCCTCATATGATAAATGTGAAATTTGATTTCATGAGATAGCTTAATAAGGATGCTTGTTGTCACTCATATTGTATGGTGTTTTGGCCTCACTATGATAAATGTAGTCTCCTTTAAATAAGAAAATATGAGTCTCTTTGAATAATGGTTAACTTCTGGGATTTTGGGGAGTTTTACTACATGCTCACTCTTGAGGAGTAATTTTTTTATAGGCTATGTTTGTTGGTGTGCCTTTAAATTGTGATAAATTTCCCTAAATGATGAATGTTTATGAAACCTAGTGATGTGCTAGAAATTGAAAGCTATAAATTTACTTCCTAATGTTGCGATGTGTTTGGTTTGACTTACTATGTTGATTTCATAAGGAAGGAAGCATGAGAATAATGTGGTTTAGAGTAAAGAAATCCTGCTTAATACGAATTAACCTCTATGCATTGCTTTCATATGAACTCTACGATGCCATGTTTATCTGTTGTGACTAGGAGAAGGTAGTTCCTCCTTGAACAAAGCTAGACATAGTGATATCATATATGACCTTGATGGTATTATGTCTAGACTATAAGATTGTAGTCGATCTACATTATTCATGATTCTTGTGCAACTAAATGAATTGTCAAAATTTCTCATGAGTTGAAGCGTGGATTCTGGCTGTGTGTGCAATTGAAATCCATTATATGTCTAACCTTGTGATAAAATAACGAACATGCCTAAAGTTGGAGAAGGTAGTCCTTCCAAATGGCAATAAATATGAAGAAGTATGTATGTATGGAAAGAATTGTAGAAGTAGTCCATGTTTGATTATGTTGCTTTGGTTGCATGATATTATGAAATTGGTGTTCCTTATTGTCACATCCGAGAAGCACCCCATAGACGTAACCGGCATCGTCGTCCTTGGAGGGGAGTAAGACTAGCCTCTTAGTTTACATCATTACATTCATAGGTTAAAAATGCAGAAAATTTAAAACTTTCATTAATTCTACATCGAGGTTAACATAGACCTCTACATACACATATTATTAATATTGAGTATACATAGACCCTCGTATCGATTGATTACATAGTCTTATACTTTTATTGCACATTCATATATAAGATATATAGTCTTAAAAGAGTGTGTCATCTCATAACCATATAACAAGAGTATATAAATTGGGCATATCCCATACATTAATGTAATAAATCCACCTATTGGCAATACAATATTTAGTAATCAAATGAAAAGGAACCAACATAGAGTCTAAAAACCAAAACAACTTGATAAGTTTTATATTGGCATTGCCCTCGAAAAAGTGAGGACCAACCCAACTTGGATGATTGAGAAATTCCAAGTCTTCTTCAAAGTCATCTCAAAAGCCCTTCAACGACAGGAACGTAAAATGTTAGGAAAAGAGAGAAAATGGGTTTAGCACATTACATGTACTAAGTATGAAACCATATGCACATATAATATCAAATCATGTTAAAAAGGGGTGTTTTATTAAAACTTTCTATTTTGCATTTGGAAAGCATTATGCATTTTCAAGAACCAATACAAAATCATTAAGGCATATTCATCAAGTCAATACCATGTACAATATAAGACTAAACGACCTTAAGTTTAATCAAGTCACATGTATATTAACATACTTAAACCCATAATCAAATACAACTCTATCATCAAGTCATAACATCACAAGAATGAATAAGAGTTCATCGCATTATAACAAAGCAAGACTATTACTCATGTACCTCATTATGTCCACTATTGCAATAACTAAGCAAAGCACCATAAACTTATTTATTCAAGTCAAACTAGCAAGAACCATAAACAATGTCCAACCTCACATATCTTATCATTAAGAGTACAAAACATCATACTTTAGCAATATCAACAAAACATGTATTCAAAAGATAGTTTAACATCATAAGATACCATTAATAGTAAGATCATAATATGCATCTCATATACATTTATAAGCTTATACATACATAAGAACATCGTCCTAAGACTCCCTTCAAGTCTATCTAGTGCAATGTATAGTTAGAGTCCCATACCTCTACCTAGACTAAACTAAACCCCTTAGGTAGTCCTAGTTAGAGTTCATCTGTTACTTCATTTTACCTTTTGGGAATATCTTGCCTTATCTGACATAGACCACAGGAGCTAATGTGGAATCCGGTTTCATGGATAACTACATCTAAGGAAGGATGACTACTTACCAAGGTAGTACCAAAACATGAACATAGAAACTACGTGGATTCATTAGCTAGTATTCCTACTGGGGCAACATAGTTCAAGAACTAAGAGATATAGTTGGGACCATTTTTATGCTACATCTATTATAGTATCCAATCTCAAGATTACATTAGTTATTGTACCTTCCCTATGTGGGAAGGGACACTCCTCACTATAGTTTACTCGGTACTAAGGTAGAGTCCCATTTTGAAATATCTTTAAGCCTTTATTAACAATCATAGCTTAGTGTAGGTCATAGGCTCTATCCCTTGTATTATCATCATCATCATACCTCAATAAGATTTGCATGAGAATTGTCCTTTCATTACAATTAATACATGTGAGGTTACCATATTTACATATTCATTCACAATAAGCCACATTGGTAGGTTATCACCATCCTTATAACAGTTACATGTTAGCTAACCTCTCACATACCATAGTCAAGAAATTTCAATTCAAAATCGTACCAACCCTACAAATTTTAATTATAAGGTATACTTAATACAACATTATCACTTAATCAGAAGTAACAACAATTGATGTAAACTATTCAGATCAGAAGACTTACCTGGTCATCCTTCATAAGACAACATCAAGGTCTTACCATCAACCCTAAAACACAACCCAAAAGTAGGTGTAATGTAATCACATAATGATAAACAACATATTAATGAAGTCAATTGATACATTATACAACAAGTCATCACTAATATATAGCTTAAGATTACAGACATAGGTAAAATTCATAATCTACTTCACAACAAAAATCAATTACTCAAGAACTAGCATCATAGGAGTGAAATTCTTCTCAATATATTCATAAATTGATACAATAACATCATAGGATAGTAATTCAACCATTGACCAAGTCAATTGAACAAACACTTCACATTTCAACTCAAGATCACAACTTAAGGTTAAGGGGAAAAGTTTATCTTCTACAAATTAGACCAATCAATAAATAAGTAGTGTAATATATTTATAATTCATCATAATATAATCAATAGGACCATAATAAACCATAAACAAATCAGTTTGAAAGACCAATTTCGACACTGGAAGAAACCAACATGAAAACTCATCTTTTGAAATCAACTTGCAGGAACCATTTAGGGAACAAGATCCCAAAGGTGAAAGGAATCACATACCTTAATGTTTGAAGATTTCTGGAGAAACTTTGGTGATTGCATCACTAGAACCCACCTTGACCTCGTCATCTATGGTTTTCTTCAACTTGGGAGAGAGAAAGAAGAGAGAAGGAAGAGTATTTAGGTTTGGCAATTATGAAAGAATAGGTTAGTTTTTATTATCTTAGGGTCTTTATACAGGTTATTAACCCTCTTGATTAGGCTTACCTAAACCCCTAACTAATTAACCAACAACCTATTCAATTAACTCATCCTAACTTAAAACGAGAAGCAAAATAGTTTTCTCACCAACGAGACCACGCCTACGCCCCGTTCTTCAATCGATGGACCAAAGGACCAACCATCCTATTGGTACGTCGTTTAGTTCAAAGATTTGTCAAATCTCATCCTTGTCCAAATATTCTAAGTTTCCATCGATAGAGGAAATCGACGCACCGTGAATTGGACCACGAACCGTCTGTCGCAACCGTTTGTGAACACTTCCTTAGGCATCCTTGGACCCCAAACACAAGGGTCCTCCTCAATGGACCTTGATTGGTCCTTAGGATGTCGTACACAGAAGTTTAGACTATGAAATAGCTTTAATACATGTTAGACACCCTTCCACAAAATTTCATCATTTTTGACTCCTAACACATAGTAAAATATGCTAAGGCACACTGATACGCTCAAACTTACTTCTAAAATAAGAAGTAAAGCGGTTGTGTCAAGTAAATAACCCAACTAGTGAGGTTGGGATCGTTCCCACGAGGAAAATAGTTTAGACATAACTACAATCTATTATTACTATTGTTCAGTCAATTACTTCCTTGGAAAGCAAAAATGATAAAAGTTTTTTTTTATTTTTAAATAAATGAAAATAACTAGCGAAATTAAAAGAGACAACTAACGGCTTCAAATGTTGGAGTTTAATCAATTAATAAATGTCACTAGGGTTTACGTGTTCCCCAAAAGTTCATAACTTGATAATTCTAACTATAACAATTCCTTCCTAGTATCTTGCATGCAAAGTGATAAGTTATGTATTTCTAAATCCTTGGTCCGACATCTAGAAAATTTTTCTCCGCACCTAGGTCCGGCTAGGTGTTTTGCTATACTAACCCTTACCTTTTACCTCATATTAAGCATCATATTTGATATTTGACTATGTTATTACCTCGTACAAATCAATACTAGCCTATTAGATAGTATACACTAAATCTACGTTGATAATTCTTTTCTATTATCTACCTCCTTGGTCCGGCAAGTAGCATTATGGAGAGTTCTAACGTTGGCCATCCGTTAAAAAGCCTTCTAAGCGAAAGAATTTTCAATACATGCAAGACACTATTCTAGAATTGTTATTTTAGTTAGGTTTTACCTCATTATTTGCCTTTGGTTCCCACACCCGTAGTTATGGAGTTTAGTTACCCATATTCATAATCATAATATTCAAATATATGATATAGGAATTCATGCACTTACTTCAATGAGAAAGAGTAAAATCCAGAAGTTCACTTAATTAATCAACCAAAATCACCAACAATCAATTGCTAAAATTAATTGAAGATTAAAGATTCTTCAAAAGTGTAATAGTAATCACCAAAAATCTAACAAAGAGTCTAAAAATATTACAGAGTGTAACAATAATCAAGTGTCTGACCTCAAAAATGACGTTTTTCAAAATATTTATAAAAAATAAAAACCTAATTAAATAAGGACTCTATTTGCTGGAAATATGTCAAAACGCGGCTGGATCGATGAACCTCGCGACGGATTGTCGTAATCACAACGTACCGCCATGGACTCCGTCTTCCTATACTTATGCAATTTCTTCTGCTGCTCTCTTCATTACCCTCGACGGCAGGTATGACAGATCGTCACAGGCACAACGGTCTGTCGAGGGTCTCCATGCCAAAAAACTTGAACTCTTGGAATTTGGGTACTGGACTACTTCTCTGAACTTCATGACGAACCAGCAGGACGGACCATCATGGCTACGACGGCCCGTCACGCACTCCGTAACCCCTCACTTAGTCAGACTTCCCCATCTTCCTTCAGCAGATTCACTACGATGCCACCTACGGACCGTCACGGTCACGAGAACTGTCACAAGCTCCGTAGGTGGTACTTTTCTGTATTTTATGCTCAAAAACCTCCGCAATCATCTTTTAGAAAGATTTCCTGCAAATACAGAGAAACTTATATAAAAATTAGCAGAAAAACGCTTTTGAACACACTAAACTTAAGGAAAAAGTATTAATAAATATACCGTGGTTTCACGGTATAATTAATGCTTTTTCCTTAAGTTTAGTGCGTCCAAAAGCCCTTTTTGTGCTAATTTTTATACAAGTTTCTCTTTGTTTTGCAGGAAATCTGTCCAAAGCCAAATGCGGAGATTTTTGAGAGAGAAATGCAGAAGAGACCACCTACGGAGCTTATGACGGTCCGTCATGCCTGTGACGGTCCGTAGGTGGCAGCGTAGAGAAGCTGCTGAAGGAAGATGGGGAAGTCTGACAAGTGTGGGATTACGAAGCTTGTGACGGTCCGTCATGGCCATGACGGTCCGTCCTGCAGGTTCGTCGTGAAGATCAGAGAAGTGATCCCAGTACCCAGATTCCAAGAGTTAAAGTCTTTTGAAACGAGACCCTCGACGGACCGTTGTGCCTATGACGGTCCGTCACACTTGCCGTTGAGGGGAATGAAGAGAGCAGCAGAAGAAATTGCACCAAGTATGGGACGACGGAGTCCACGACGGTCCGTCATGACCACGACGGTCCGTCGCGTGGTCCGTCGACCCAGCCGCGTTTTGGCAGATTTCCAGCAATTAGAATTCTTGTTTAATTAGGTTTTTGTATTTTTATAAATAGTTCGAAAAACCTCGTTTTTGAGGTTAGACACCTGATAGTTAGACTCTGAGATTGTTGAAACTCCGTATTCGTAAACATTGTATTGTGAGATTCTCGATAATCATTAGACTTTTCGTGAGATTTTTGATTACTTTGAGAATTCTTGCAAGTGATTTTTGGTGATTAATCAAGCAATCTTTTGGACTTTATTCTTTCTCATTGAAGTAAGTACATGAATTCTTATTTAATATATTTGAATATTGTGTTTATGGCTATGAGTAACTAAACTCCATAACTAGGGTTGTGGGAACCATAGGCAAATAATGAGATAAACCCTAGCTAAAATAACAATTCTAGAAAAGTGTCTTGCATGTATTAATAATTCTTTCGCTTAGAAGTCTTTTTAACGGATGATCAACGTTAGAACTCGCCTTAATGCTACTTGCCGGACCAAGGAGGTAGATAATAGGAAAAGAATTATTAACATAGATTTAGTGTATACTATCTAATAGGCTAGTATTGATTGGTACGAGGTAGTAACTTAGTCAAATATCGAATACGATGCTTAATATGAGGTAACGATAAGGGTTAGGAAAGCAACACACGTAGCCGGACCAAGGTGCGGAGTGAGATTTTCTAGATGCCGGACCAAGGATTTAGAAATACATAACTTATCACTTTGCATGCAAGATACTAGGAAAGAATTGTTATAGTTAGAATTATCAAGTTATGAACCTGTGGGGAACACGTAAACCCTAGTTACTTTGATTAACTGATTAAAACCCAACTTTCAAACTCATTAAGTGTCTCTTTCAATTTAGTTAATTCTTTTTACTTATTAGGAAATACAAACCCCCCTTTTTACATTTTTATGTTTTTACTTTCTAAGGAAGTTATCAACCGAACAATAGTAATAACAAGTTAAAGTTAAGTCTAGACTATTTTCCTCGTGGGAACGATCCCAACCTCACTAGTTGGGTTATTTACTTGACACGACCGCTTTACTTCTTATTTGAGAAGTAAGTTTGAGCGTATCAATTTTTGGCGCCGCTGCCGGGGAAAATAGCTTTTAGATTAATTTGAACTTATTACTATAGTTTAGTTGATATTTTCTTGATTTTACTTTGTTTTATTGTTTTTGATTTCTTTTCAGAACTATCCTCCTTGTATGCCAAATACACGGAGAGGAAGAGAACCGTTGTTTCCCTACGATCACGAGTTAGAGCGTACACTGCGCAATATGAATCGTAATTTGGGAATAAATGATGAGGATCCGAACCAGAACATCCCAGCTCCGGTTGATGTTCATGGTCAGATGTTACCCGATGCTCCGGGTGAACATCAACAGAGGGGACAGAATCCCGCTCCACGGCCCCAAGCATACTACAGAGGCTATGATAACATAGCAGATTCGGATGGGCCACTGGTTTTGCCTCCTCTACCCGCAGGCCACACTTTTGTGGTAACTAGTAGTCTGATGCAAATGCTCACTGCCAGAGGTTTGTTTTCAGGGCTACCTTCTGAGGATCCACATGCCCATATAGCTAAGGTAAGGGCAGTGTGTAAAAGTTGTGTGGGGAGGCCTGATTTGGATCTAGATGTAATAGGGCTCAGAGTGTTTCCTCTCTCACTGACGGGAGAGGCTGCTATTTGGTTCACTGAGCTCCCATACAACTCCATCTTTACTTGGAATCAACTGAGGGATGTCTTCTTAGCACGCTACTATCCGGTCTCCAAGAAACTAAACCACAAAGACAGGGTGAATAACTTTGTGGCACTACCAGGAGAGTCAGTTAGTAGTTCTTGGGATAGATTCACCTCATTCTTGAGAAGTGTTCCAAATCACCGTATAGATGATGAGTCACTGAAAGAATACTTCTATCGGGGACAGGATGACAACAACAAAGCGGTATTGGACACTATAGCAGGTGGATCTTATGGAGACTGTCCTTATGCCGAGATTGCTGAAAAATTAGAAAAAATCTCCCGGAATAACAAAGCTTGGAGTACTAGGAAGTCTGATACAGGGAGAAACACCTTCGCAGTGCAGTCCACTCACAACCCAGCCACAGATGAGATTCGTGAAGAAATGGCTCAGATGAGAACCGAGCTTGGGTTGGTACTAAAACATGTCACTGGGGGGGCAGAAAAGATAAATGCAGTCAACTACTTGGCTAAACCACCACCTCCTAGTGATGAATGCTAATATGCGGAGGACACTTATGCAGTAAATGAGCAGACGGGGGGTTTCCGACCAAGCGCCCAAGGCTCAAATCAGGATAATTGGCGCCAAGGTCAAGGGAACCAAGGTCGGAACTATGGTAACTACAATCGTGAGGGTCATTATGTCCGAGATGGAAACTACAATCGCGACAACAACTTCAACAGGGGTAACTATGGTAATAGAAACGACAGGAATGGACCCTATGTTCCTCCTCAAAATCGTGAAGTTACTCCTAGGGATGGTGGAGGTAGTATGTCGCGAGTTGAGGATATGTTGCATAAAATGATGAGGAGGTTCGATGCTAGTGATGAGCACAATAAAGAGTTGAGAAATGATTTAGCGGGTATTGGGCAAAAAGTTGATACCCATGCAATATCAATTAAGCAACTTGAGTTACAATTGGCCCAATTATCTGCAACTGTGAACACACGGCAACCGGGCACTCTTCCTAGCAACACTGTCCAAAATCCAAAAAATGATGGACATTGTATGGCAATTACTACTCGCGGTGGTAAGCAAACCATTGATCCACCTATGCCATCTGATGAGAATAAGGTGACAACAGATTCTGATAAAGTGGTAGAAGTTGATGCTGATTTAGAGGATAACACTGCAAAAGATGCTGAAGTGCCTAAAAAGGTAACTCCTATGCCTAGGCCACCACCCCCATTTCCTCAGAGATTAGTGAAAAAGACCGAGGATGGTAAATACCGGTGTTTTATAACAATGTTAAAGCAACTTTCTATCAATGTCCCTTTGGTAGAAGCTTTAGAACAAATGCCCGGTTACGCCAAATTTATGAAAGATCTGGTCACAAAGAAAAGATCGGTCACTTTTGAGGATGATGATAGAATGCAGCATTGTAGTGCTATTGCTACAAGATCTCTGGTCCAAAAGAAAGAAGATCCGGGTGCGTTCACTATTCCTTGTACAATCGGGCTATTACATTTTGCGAAAGCATTATGTGATCTGGGGGCAAGCATAAATCTCATGCCCCTCTCGATTTACAAGAAGTTGGGTTTGGGTGACCCAAAGCCCACTGCTATGCGGCTACTGATGGCTGATCGAACAGTAAAACGGCCCATAGGGATACTTCATGATGTGCTAGTAAAAGTGGAGTCATTCATCTTTCCAGCCGATTTTGTTATTCTTGATTGTGAGGTTGATTTTGAAGTGCCTATTATCCTTGGGAGGCCATTCCTAGCTACGGGAAGAGCCTTAGTAGACATGGAAAAGGGGCAGATGAAATTTCGGTTGAACAGTGAGGAAGTGACCTTTAATATTTGTAGGTCCATGAAGCAGAGTGGTGAGCTCCAATCGGCATCTGCTATATCCTACAACATGGGTGAGACATTTGAGACACAAATAGAAGAACGTCTAGGTGTCGAAGCATTAGCGGCAGTGATAATGAACTTTGATAGCGACTGCATTGAAGAGTATGAGTCATTAGTCGCGGCTCTTGATCGAGGTGATGTTCGGTTTAAACCGAAGAAATTTGAGCTTGATATGAAAAATCGCGAGTCCCCACCCGCGAAACCATCGATAGAGGAGGCTCCAAAAGTTGAATTAAAAGCTCTCCCACCTCATCTTAAGTATGAATTCTTAGGAAATGGTGACACTTTACCGGTAATCGTTGCATCAGACTTGGATGAACAACAGGTTCAGAGTTTGGTGAAGGTACTAAAAAGGTTCAAAAGAGCCATTGGGTGGACCATTGCGGACATTATTGGGATCCCTCCTGGTATTTGCTCTCATAAAATCCAACTCATGCCTGATCATAAGCCGAGTATTGAGCACCAGAGACGCTTGAATCCTCCTATGCAAGAGGTTGTGAAGAAGGAAATTATCAAGTGGTTGGATGCTGGAGTAATCTATCCAATCGCCGATAGTAGTTGGGTATGCCCGGTTCAGTGTGTACCTAAGAAAGGGGGAATGACTGTGGTCCCCAACGAAAAGAATGAACTTGTTCCAATGAGACCGGTTACTGGATGGAGGGTGTGTATGGATTATCGTAAACTGAACTCATGGACTGAAAAAGACCATTTTCCCATGCCCTTCATGGATCAGATGTTGGATAGACTTGCCGGAAAAGGGTGGTATTGTTTTCTTGATGGGTATTCGGGGTATAATCAGATTTCTATTGCACCAGAAGATCAAGAGAAAACCACTTTCACTTGTCCATATGGGACTTTTGCGTTCAGAAGAATGCCATTTGGGTTGTGCAATGCACCCGCAACCTTTCAGAGATGTATGATGTCAATATTTTCTGACATGGTGGAGGATACTATAGAGGTTTTTATGGATGATTTTTCTGTGGTTGGTGATTCATTCGAGCGGTGCTTAAACAATTTATCTGAGGTTCTTAAGAGATGTGAAGACTGCAATTTGGTACTAAACTGGGAAAAGTGTCATTTCATGGTAAAAGAGGGTATTGTGTTGGGTCATCGCATTTCAGAAAAGGGCATAGAGGTTGATCGAGCTAAAGTTGAGGTAATAGAGAGACTGCCCCCACCAATCTCTGTGAAAGGTGTGAGAAGCTTTCTTGGGCATGCAGGTTTTTACAGAAGATTCATCAAAGACTTTTCAAAGATTGCACACCCATTGTGCAAACTGCTGGAGAAAGATTGTAAATATTGTTTTGATGAATCTTGTCTTAAGGCATTCGGTGAACTAAAAGAAAAATTGGTATCTGCGCCTATCATTATTTCCCCGGATTGGAGCAGTCCATTTGAGGTAATGTGCGATGCTAGTGGGGTAGCTCTTGGTGTAGTACTGGGACAGAGGAAAAACAAAATCCTTCACCCCATTTACTATGCTAGTAAAGCCCTAAATGAAGCTCAGAAGAACTACACAGTGACTGAGCAAGAACTCCTAGCAGTAGTGTTTGCTTTTGAGAAATTTCGCTCCTATTTGCTAGGTACTAGAGTTATAGTGCATACTGACCATTCAGCATTGAGATATTTGATGGCGAAAAAGGATGCGAAACCAAGGTTGATTCGCTGGGTATTACTGCTGCAAGAATTTGACTTTGAAGTGCTGGATAGAAAAGGGACTGAAAATCAAGTTGCTGATCATTTGTCTCGTCTAGAAGATGAAGCTATGAGAGAGTTAGGGGATAAGACTGACATTGATGATACTTTCCCCGATGAACATGTATTGGCTGCTTCACAAGACTTGATTCCATGGTTCGCAGATTTTGCGAACTATCTGGCTAGTGATATTGTTCCATCAGACTTGTCCTTTCATCAAAGGAAAAAGTTCATGTACGATGTGAAGAAGTTCTTTTGGGATGAACCATACTTGTATAGGAGTTGTGCCGACGGGCTTATTCGGCGTTGTGTGCCAGAATGTGAAATGTTGAGTGTATTGGAGGCATGCCATTCTTCACCTGTTGGCGGACATCACAGTGGTATCCGAACCGCTCACAAGATATTGCAATGTGGTTACTATTGGCCAACTCTTCATCAAGATGCTCATGGGTTTGCTAAAGCATGTGACAAATGTCAACGTGATGGTGGTATTTCAAGAAAGCAAGAGCTCCCTCTAAACCCCATTCTTGTGATTGAGTTATTTGATGTGTGGGGTATTGACTTTATGGGCCCTTTCGTGAGTTCTCATGGGATGAAGTACATTCTAGTAGCAGTTGATTATGTATCTAAATGGGTCGAAGCCATAGCACTCGCAAACAATGAAGGGAAGAGTGTCACTGCATTTTTGAAAAAGAATATATTCTCTCGTTTTGGCACCCCAAGGGCTATTATTAGTGATGGGGGCTCCCACTTCTGCAACAGATTATTCAAAGGGTTATTGGAGAAATATGGGGTTCGCCATAATGTGGCCACTCCTTACCACCCTCAAACTAGTGGGCAAGTTGAAGTGTCGAATCGAGAGATCAAACAGATTTTGTCCAAAACAGTGAACGCTAGTAGAACGGATTGGTCAAGGAGGCTTGATGATGCTCTTTGGGCCTACCGGACAGCATATAAGACTCCCATTGGTATGTCTCCATACCAACTTGTATATGGGAAAGCTTGTCATCTACCGGTTGAGTTAGAGCATAAAGCCATGTGGGCTATGAAGAAGTTAAAAATGGATTGGAGCGAAGCTGCAGAGCACCGGTTAAATGGGTTGAATGAACTTGATGAATTTCGCCTGAAAGCCTATGAAAGCTCAGCCCTATACAAAGAAAAAATGAAGAAGTACCATGACAACAAAATTGAAAAACGAGAGTTTATGGTTGGGGATTTGGTGCTTTTATTCAATTCCAGATTGCGCGTGTTTCCAGGCAAACTCAAGTCCAAATGGACTGGTCCTTACACGGTTACTCAACTATTCCCTCATGGAGCAGTTGAGTTGGAAACCAAGGAGGGTGTGCGTTTCAAGGTGAATGGACAGCGCATAAAAATCTATCTCGGGCATGCTGAAACAGCGAATGAAGTGATCGAGGCGTACCATCTTGATGAAGTCTGAGTAATCAAGTGTCCCCAGTCGTGCCGCGACATTAAATCAGGCGCTTGTTGGGAGGCAACCCAATACTTATCGTCTTTTTAATAATGGTAGCATTTTTTCTATTAATGGGTTTTAAATTTGCAGGCACATCACCAAGAAATTTTGCAGAACACTACTTCGCAGTAGCCACTGACGGATACAACGACGGTCCGTTGCATTTGCAACGAACCGTCATAGGCATCCGTCACACCAGGTATGTAGTACTGTCATTTTGAAATTAGGGCACACACG
>NC_028643.1:32480326-32522783 GCF_001406875.1 Solanum pennellii
AAATACAAACCCCCCTTTTTACATTTTTATGTTTTTACTTTCTAAGGAAGTTATCAACCGAACAATAGTAATAACAAGTTAAAGTTAAGTCTAGACTATTTTCCTCGTGGGAACGATCCCAACCTCACTAGTTGGGTTATTTACTTGACGCGACCGCTTTACTTCTTATTTGAGAAGTAAGTTTGAGCGTATCAATAATACCGTGAAATCACGGTATATCACACTCTAGATCCTCATTGAACTAGTTTCCAAGCGTCATGGAAGTTCCTTGACTTTTTTATTTCTAACTTTCTAAATGACATATATACATTAAAATTTACCTTGAAACAGTGTCTTAAAATTTTGACACCTATATTAGGCTCTAGAATACGTCTAAGACTTTTTGATGTTACACTTATAAGTATGGTACATTGACATTTCTGGTGATAACATGTTTTAGTGTTGTGAGTTGCAATGAGAGTACTTGAAAGTGTTTAAAATGTTTTGTATGTCATTCGAGGATGAATGTTTCCATGTTGTGAAGTATTGTTACACCCTCAAAATGAACTAAGGTATCTAGAACCTCACATGTGCCTAAAAATGTTTGGTTACGACTCCCCGAGAACCACCCTAAGGACTCCCAAGGAGGAACCAATCATTGGACAACGAGGCTGCTCAAGGCAGCGTGCAGCAGCAAGATTGGGGACCAGCCCCGCGTCGCGCGCCTTGCATTGAGTTTGCCTGTATGACGCGCGCCCTACACGAGGCTCACAGCATCAACAATTATTTGGGACAAAATCAAATGTTGCCTCTGCTAGGCGCATCCACTTCCCAGATTTGGTTACATCATTTTAAAGTCAATTTTGACATATCTAAAAGTCCCAATAAGTATGGGGGGATTTGGGTAACTTTTGGAGACGTTTCTAAACTGTTTTTAGGACCTATTTGATCCCTTTCCCAATTCAAAACTTCAACACCCATCAAGAAATCATAATCCCCAAAACACTCTTCTCTTCTAAAAACCCCAAAACCTCCATCGGAGACCAAGCTCAAGAACAAGCTATGGAGGTGGATTCTTGGAGATTTCTTCTCAGGTTTTTGTAGGGTTTCTAATTTAAAAGTTATGCTAATCCTTCATCCCTTTATAACCATTCATCTATGAAGTCCTTTCAAAGCCTTTTCCAAACATGATTATAAGTCAAAATCCTATCTTTCCATCTAGCCATGGGTTCTTTCTCATATTGATTTCAAAAGAATTCTAAGTTTTAATATATGTTTTGGTACTAATTTTACGATGAATTTATATCCAATTCTATGAAGAACCCGTGATCCTCCTAATTTCACAAATTGGCCTATAATGTGGGTCTTGTTATCTTAATTTTATGTTTACAAAATTGTGATTAGATTGTATTGAATTGCCTATTGCTATTCCTATCTATATCAATCAAATATTAATTATGGAAGAATGATCAAAGATGATCATTAGCTTGGAGATTAGGGAAGTTGATTTATTTCATCTAATTAGCTTAGAATATATATTGAATAGTGTTGATTAGTATGGTCCACTTATGGTGGCAATGTTTATATTCTTTTACATGTTTGTGTGTTATGATTATGACCTTTAAGGAATTAGATGCAAGATGAATTTATATGATGATTTCCGTGTTTAGGAAGTTAGATGATTTAATCTTGATTCTAATAGCATGTACTATGTTAATTGACATTATGTGAAGTATATGAATAGACCTCAAAACTACATGCATGATCTAGGTTTGGATAATGTTATATGTATATGCGTGATGATTATGTTAGTCTTACGTGGTATATATGTATATTGATGAGGAATGTCCTTGTAGCATGACCCTTACCTATATGAACCCTATATGAATGTGTGATCTAAGTATGGTAGGAGTCTTTTATTCTAATGTTGAATTTAATCTTGTCTCTAATGATGTAATGTGAGTGTGTGTAGTTTATAGTCCTTAATACTCTATATGTGTGTATGACTTGGGACTTGAAGAATGTTGTACATGTGTTGTGATATTCTGAGGGTGGATTCCTCAATGCTACGTGATATTCATTATATGATCATGTCGATTAATATACAGATTAACACTTCATGCATATCTATGAATAGGGTAGTTTCATGATGATGAAGGGAAAGATAGTTCTCCTATACATTATTTCCTTTTTCTATGCATGCAAAGTATATGATTATTTAAGTTATGAACATGTGCGCCTAAAGGTGTAAATGTGAAGGTAGATCTCACATATATTTCCACAAGCTCACATGCATATATGAATGAATTATGTTAATGGTAGTCTAATCAATAAGTGAATCTCTTGAAAAATATTTCTCAGTTGTACTCTAAAATAGACTATATTATGAATATAATATGAATACGTGAAATTACATTGTCACATAATATAGGGTCTATGATGAAAGGACATTCTCATCTTAGAATCTTTTGAGCTATATGGAGTATAAATGATCAAGCTCCTAAGGCCTTTTGTATGACTTAATGCATTAAAGTCCAAATTATATTTAAAAAGGAAGTTAGAGCCTATCACCGAGTGAACATGACAAATGAGGGTGGGAGGTTCACGTTAGTAAGTCCGGCTTCCCACAAAGAGAACCTTGACGTTAGTAAGTTCGAGTTCACAACATTTGTGTTTTCTCTTGGGATGGAACCCTCCCAGCTAGAAAGTCAAGGTTTCTAAAAGCAATCTCCATGTTCCATAACTACATAGTGCCCCTGTAGATTATAGCTTGTTGATTACACTAAAATAGATATTTTTTATGAAGGCCCTACCTTGGAAAGTAGTACCCTCTCATTTCGGTGTGGGAGTAGAACACCTGATTTCATGTAGCTCACATGGTCTATGTCTGTTTTTGCTAAGTCTCCCAAAGAAATAAATGTTCTAAGATAAGTTTATGTACTCTAATCAAAACTCCTTGAGGAGGTTACTTAGTATAGGTAGGACTATGGACTCTACCCATGCATTGCACTAGTGAAATCCTAGAAGGGATAGGATTATTAGATTTATGAAAGTAAGACTTATGTTGTGTATGTATGAATTGTATGAGTGCATGTTAAGTAACTTTGATATGTCAAGATATGAATTGTTATTATGTATAGCAATTACACTCATGGGTCCTAAATGAGTTTGTTTATTATATGTGGGGGTATGAGACTCCATGTGTACATTGCATTAGTAAGCTTGTGAAGGATTTGTGAGGGTAGTTAACTTATGGTATGAACAAAATGAATTATGAATAAGATTGTAGTAAAGGAAAGTATCCTTCTATGATCATTGCAATTATGTGACCTTATGTTTAGTTATAAATGAAAGTGTTATGACTTGTTATGTATGTTATGCCTAGTCTAGGGTGATTTCTTACATACACTTGGTGGAAGTAGTATCATGGGATTCTACCTACACATTGCACAAGTGTTACTTAGGAGTTATCTTAGGTGATGGTTTTTATGTGAAGTTGATGTTTATGATGTGCTTATGACTTGTGAATATATGTTGTAGTGTTTATGATGAATATTTATGGAAGCCTATTTAAGGTGACCTCAAGGTGATATAATGTATTAAATACACTTGAGGGTTACTTATGGAAGGAAGTAACATAAAAAGAGAAGTAATGTATTGTATGTATTGAATATGCCTGAATGTATGATAAATGGCCTTATGTGCTTTTATGAGAGTATCCATCTCAATATGTTGTCCGTGAACTGTATTGAGCTTATATGTTACAATATTCATAAAGTTTAATAAAAATACATGTTGCATGATTTCAAATTAGATGTCCTTTTTATAATGAATGTTATTGCATTGTTGTCATTCTTAGTCAATTCTTCTACTAATATCACTCTTCTTCATCATTTACACAAACTATAGATGGTGATGGCTAGAGGATTTCTCCTATGTGAAGATCTTGGATAGATCTCCGAAGTTCAAATAAAGGAACCCTTATGATTCAAAGGTTGCCTATGTCAAGATTTTTCTTCAAGTTGATGTAGACTTATATTTTATGATGTTAAGGGTCGTGTCCCTATTCTATTCTATTGAGTTTTTTCTTAAGATGGCAAAGAGACTTAGAGTCTACTTATGTACTTCTGATTTTACATATATATGTATGTATGTGTGTGTGTGTATGTGTGTATGTGTGTGTGTGTGTGTGTGTTTGTGTGTGTGTGTGTTTGTTTATGTGTGTGTGTGTGTGTGTGTGTACATATATATATGAAGTATTGTTCTAGCATATGATGTGCTACGAAAACTGTTATATTTTTGATATTTTTACTATTATGCAATGAAAGATGTCTAAGGACTTCTCTTAGACCTCCGAGAGGTCGACCACACTGTGTGACTATTTGAGGATACATTACTTCTAGGGTATACCCTCAGGTCGTAACAATAGTTAATACAAGTCTAACAATCAATATATTCATCACTTCGAAACAATTCATAAGCATGACCCATGATTTGGGGGAATTGGGTAAGGTCATAGACCACACAAAATTCAACATATTAAACCTCAATAACTCAACAATATACACTTAATTAGCCCTAATAAATCAAAATTAGTCATAATCAATCATTAATTTCAAGCTTATAAGGAAACCATTTGTAAAAGAAAACCTTAGAATCGGATGATTTGGAAATCAACTTTGAAAAGACCTTATAGGAAAAGGAATCACAAGACTGAAGACCATACCTTAATGAAGCTTTTACCAACAAAATTTGAGTATGAACTTTGGATACTTTGTCTTCTTCTTCAAGCTTCTTTATTTCTTCAATGGAGGATGAACAGAGAGAGAAAGTAGAGAGAGGTGGTAGATATTTGGGTTTCAATTTGTGATTGAGTTGAAGTAGAAAATGGATGATAATTGACCTAAAATTAACATATATTCCACCCACAAAATACCCAAACTATCCCTCATTAAGTTGTACTTCCAAAAGTGAAGTCCAACTTAACTTTCCCTATGGAGCCCCATCCACCTTCACTCCCCACTTCACAAGTGCTTAATGGACCGTGGTGGTGGTCATGAAAGGAGAGCCATTAGCTCCCTAAACGAGCCACCACCATTTTTCTCTAAGGCGTATTTACAACCTCCTTGCTCCCTTCCGTGAATATGCACCACGGCCTTTAAGTGACTCCTGGTGATCTTATGCATTAGCTCACACAAGCTCTATCTTTTTCCCCCAAATGGCTAATGCAAGTTCAAGACTGGCTCATTCCTTCCATCAAGTTCACTACGACTCGTGAAGTGGTTCATTGTGTCTTAGACACTTTTTGGACCTTCTTGACACCTTCCCCCATGTCCAATTAATCTTGACAATCTCCCAACTTGGCCGTGCTCATGGCCACAAGTCATGGTCATGTTCGTGAAGATGGAGTCAATAGCGTCCTAACTTGGGAAGCCTTGGCCTTTTGTCTTTGGCTTGCCCTTGAAAGTTGACACTCCTCTCTTTGTCTTGCTTCCCTATACCCCTTCTTAGGAACATATGTCCACTCTCATCATCTTACCATAGACAACCATTTACACACTTCTTTGATACCATCTTAGCAACATTTGCACTACACTAATTCAAGTTTTTAGCTCACCAGACGTCACAATCGTTTCTAGATGTTTTGATTCTAATACTTCCTAGTTAGTCTTCATATATTAATTTAGACTTAGAAGCATTTCTTGAAGGATTTATTTTAAAAATGAGGCTCTATACTAAGTCATGAACTTCCAGAGTGTTACATTATCCCCCCCATTAGGACATTCATCCCCCGAATGAGACAAAAATCGTTTTGAAGGGAAGGGATAGGCTCAATACTAGCAGCCCAACCAACAACAACATAAAATCTTAATGAGTCATAGGTCATAGGAGTAATTAACAACTCCATTGAACACATAACAACAACATTAGATATATCAACTCAATTCATAATGCACAACATATAATAGCTCAACATTTCATAACACTTATTGAGGAAATACCTTCTCAACATCAACATGAGCTCAAAATACATCAAAGAGTTACCATACTATTCTTGTTATTAAGACATTAACAAAAAAACAAAATCTCAAGAAGGCAACTTATATTCACATTTCATATAAGTACAAGTTAACACAAAAAGCCTTTTTCCAGGAAACTCATTTTTTTTTGCACACACCTTTACCAAAACATGCACCTATTTATAAAACAAATCAAATGCACATTATTCATTATTGTTATTATTAATAGGAATTACTAACCTCCAATAGGAAAAAGATGAGGATGGTGGGTGTTAATGTCGGCCTCGCCCTCCCATGTTATACCCTTAACTAGGTGACTTCTCAATAGAACATTTACAGAGACCACCTCTTTGTTCCTCAACTTCTTGACTTGACGATCTAAGATTTAAACAAAAATTTCTTCATAAGAAAGGTTGGAATTCACCCCTAATCCATCAATATAGATAATCCACACCATGTCACTCATACATTTCTTGAGCATAGAAACATGAATCATCGTATGAACTGAAGTTAGTTCACTAGGTAGTTTTGACTCATAGGAAACTTTTTTGACACGTTACAAAACTTCATAAGGACCAACATACGCGGACTTAACTTTCCCTTCTAACAAAATCTAGTCACCCATTTCATAGGTGTAATCTTCAAGTACACCCAATCACCTATCTCAAACTTAAGGTATGTTCTTCTAATGTCGACATCAAAATTTTGCCGACTATAGGCTACTCTCAACCTATCACTTATTGATCGAACTTTCTTAATAGCTTCATATACCGTCCCGCGACCAAGGAGTGAAAACTCACGAACCTCAATCCACCCAACCGAAGATATACATCTTCTACCATAGAGTGCTTCGGAAGGTGCCATAGCAATAAACGAATGGTAGCTATTACTATAAAAGAACTAAATCAACGATGATCATCCCTATTTCCCTTGAAATCAATTACACAAGCTCTTAAAATATCTTCTAGGCTTGAATGGTACGCTCTGCTGTACCATCTGTTTGAGGATTAAAAGCGGTGTTAAGCTTCATCTGAGTACCTAAAACCTTTTGAAAAGACCTCCAAATGGGAAGTGAATGTAACAGCTCTATCCGAAATGATGGACAAAGGGATTCCATGACAAATCACAATATCATTAATGTAGATTCTTGCATACTCTTCCGTTAAATAAGTAGACTTAACGTGGATAAAGTGAGGAAACTCAACAACAAAGTCCATATTAATGTCTTCCCACTTCCAAGTAGGAACATACATAATTAAGGTTCAAACCACCCGACTTTAGATGCTCGGCTTTAACTTGTTGGCAATTTGGACATCTATCAACAAATTCCGCTATGTCCCTTTTCAAACCATCCCACGAATAAACTTCTCTAAGATCAGTGGCGCCCGGATAAATAGAGTAACATAAATAGTGTAACGGGATCCATGGGCTTCTTCAAGAATTTTATTTCTTAAATAATCAACATTGGGAACACACACCTTCCCTTGGTACATTAAAACACCATTCCCCCCCCCCTGGTAGAATGATTCATTAAACATACCAAGTACCAAAATTTTCAACTACATCAATAGAGGTCAAGTTGTTGGTTAGACTTCACTTCAACTACTAAAGATATCTCGGAGTTATGATGCCCCACAAAATCCCCATTTGGAGAATCATCTAGTCGATCACCCATCAGGGTAAACCTATAAACATCCTTCACTGAGTCATTGTTACAATTCTCAACATGAGAAACACTACCCATTGTCATATGACTTAAAGCATTCGAAACCACATTTGCCTTGCTGGGATGGTATAGGACACTCATGTCATAATCGTTCAAAATTTCTAACCACCTTCATTGTTGGAAATCCTTTTGAGAAAACACATATTTAAGACTCTTGTGTCAGTATACACATCAACTTGAATACCATATAGATAATGTCTCAATATTTTCAAAGCAAACACTACGGCCGCTAATTCAAGGGCATGAGTTTGATAGTTCTTCGCATGCACCTTGAGTTTTATAGAGGCATAAGTTATCACCTTGAAATGTTTCATAAGGATACCAGGCAAACCTACTGGAAAAGCATCATAATACGCCACAAAACCTCTATTACCCTCTGCTAAGGTAAACACCGGAGCATAGGTAAACACCGCAGTGGAGCTAAGCTTATCTTTTAAATCTTGGAAGCCTCTTTCACATGTTTCCTACCACTCAAACTTCACTTTCTTTTGTGTAAAAATTGTCAAAGGAGAAGTAATGGATGCAAACAAGTCAATAAACCTTTTATACTACCCAGCTAGACGCAAGAAACTCCTTATGTCGGTGGGAGTTAGAGTTCTAGGCTAATTCTCTACCGTTTCCGTCTTCTTAGAATAAACGACCACACCCAAACATAATATAATATGGCAAAGAAATGCAACCGATCTAAACCAAAACTCATATTTACTATACTTAGAAAAGATTTATTCATCCTTGAGGACTTGCAATAAAACCCTCACATGACCCATATGCTCATCCTCACTCTTAGAAAATGCCAAGATATCATTAATGAACACAATTACAAAAGTATCAAGGTAATCTCGCAAAACCCTATTCATTAAGTCCATAAATGTCGTCGGGGTATTAGTAAACCCAAAATACATGAATTGAAACTCATAGTTACCATACCTAGTTAAGAAAATCCGTATTAGGAATGTTTTCACCTCTTACTCTAAGTTGGTGATATCGCTACCTCAAATCAATTTTGAAAAGTAACTCACACCTTGAAGTTGATCAATCAAATCATCAATCCTAGGAAGAGGATACTCGTTCTTTGTGGTGACTTTGTTGAGTTTATAGTATTTAATGAATATCCTAACTGTACCATTATAACATCCGGGGAGCATCCCCTAGATGTAACCGAGGTCATCGTCTTGGATGAGACAAATACAAGCCCTTAGAATTCGTCATCACATATCATAAGCTAAAACACGAAAAAATTTATAACTTCTATGTACACATAGTGAGGTTTACATAGACCTCTCACATACTAGTTATATGAAGTTTACATAGACTTCTCCCATAGAAAGCTCACTTAGGCTTCTTATTAAAGCAACATAAACCAATAAATGTGAGATTTCCTAGTAAGATCGTCTCATATAAAACCATATAAACCGAATATAAGGTTGGACTTAGCCATTACAACTTCAATATGTCATATAACCTTGCAACAATGTATCAAATGATAAAGGATACAACAATGTCACTATGACCATGCGACTACAAAGATAGAATTTAGTAAAGGTAACTCCCCCAAACATGAGGACCTACTAACAGATGGAGAAAGAGAATCCATGTCTTCTTCAATCGGCCTTATAGAAACTCAACGACCGGAACCTAAGTAGTTGTAAAAAAACATAGAAATATGGGTTAGTACACCAATTGTACCATGTATGGGTATATTCACATAAAACATTTGAAAAATTCATGAAAAGGGACCATTACATTAGAAAAAATGCTAAGTCATTAGAAGGCCTTTAATCAACATACAAGACAAAATATACAACACAAGGATCACAATAACATAAGTGATGTCATGACCAAGCCAACCTCCATATAAACATAACAAATTCAATAATTCACACTAACATAACATACAATACCCTTACCAACACTCACATCCCAAGCTTACAAGTGCAATGCTCATGTGAAGCCCGATAACCCCACCTAATCAAGTAAACAAGATAGGAGACCATAAATAATGCTTTGCTTCATATAACATATATCCTCATAGTCATTACTATTTATAGAAACTTAGACCAATACATTTTCATCAACATAGTCAACATCATATAAATCATCATCATATAAAGTAAACATCATATACTTCATAATAACATAATACATAGAGCATTTCCTAGGACTCCCTTTTGAGTTAACTTATGCAATGTCTAGGTAGCGTGTCCAATACCCCTACCTATCCTAATTAGAGACTTCAAGTCATATTAATCAATGCTTATCTTCATTTACATTTAGTCATTAATTTTACATTTGGGAACACCAGTCTTAACCGACATAGACCACATGAGCTAAATATGTAATCCGGTGTCATGAAATCCTACAATGAAATAAGGTAGTCTACTTGCCATAGTAGTACCAAAACATGAACACAGAATCTAGGTGGATCCACTAGCTAATATTCATATGGGGGCAACATAGTTCAAGAACTAGGAGACATAACATAGACCTTCTTTATGCTATTGGCATTGTAATATACCTCTCATGACGATATAGTGAACCTACTTTCCCTACTTGGGAAGGGACACTATTAACTACTAATTCACTTGGTGCTAATCTAATTTCCCTTTTCTTGGAACGTCTTTAAGTCTTCCGTTAACAATCATAATTTAATTTAGGTCATAGGAGACTAACCACTTTTATATTCATAGTCATTAGCTCATTAGGAATTGCATGAGAATATCTTTTCATTACAAACCTCATATGTGAGATCAACAATTATCATCATCATTTCATAGTAAGACACATAAGTGATTCACAATCAACCTTTTAGCGTCATACCTTAATCATTATCCCAAAATTAATATAGTTAATACATTTAAATTACATACATCATACCATCACCTAATTAGGCTATTTTCATATGAAATAGTCAATTGAACATCATCATCATGTATAAGCCATTACAATTAAAGTAATGTTTCAAGATCACAAAGTCTTAAAAATTCACCTTCCAAAAATCCTCCTTCAAGAGTCTTACCATCAAAAAACAATATTCATTCATAAAGAGGTGTAATAACATCATAACAATACTAATTAACACAATAACCGAGTCAATTACATCATGACCTTACCACTAGGTTTAAGGTTCCACGTACATGAGCTTCCTAACATTATTTAAGGTCTGACATATCAATCATTCATACATGACAAGGGTGCACTGTGCCTACCTTTTCAAGACATCCACATATCATCCATACATGTATCAAGTAAGGGACACAAGTCTACCAAAACAAGACACAACAATCTTTACTTTATCACATATAGCATATAATTCTTTTAATCAATTAGGAATGACCCTTATAATATTTATGTCATCCTATACATTACAATATTATCATCAATATAACCACCACAATTCATATTGTTAGGTGGTAACAATCATACATCAACATCTAACACTACACATATAAGCACATACTCATAGTCTAGCATGATCTCATAATATAAATAGAAGGAACACATACTTTCACTTAATAACATTTAGATAGATATGCTCATAATTCTCATAACTAAACGCAACAAATAATCATTATACTTCAGTAGTGGCAACAAGGCCATGATTAGCATAATACAAAAAGTAACGCCAACAAGGCCACATCAATTGCAAGTAAAGCACATAGCACCTCCACCATAAGTGGACCATAAAAATAACCACATAATTGAAGACTAATTAACATAAAATAAATAGAATTAGGGAAGTGTACCACCAATTCATTGTCAACACTTCAACCAATGCTAAATCATCCAATTAAATATCATAAGGACCTTACTCATGGCCATATCCAATATTTCAATACATAACCTATGATATTCAATGAAACTAAGTAAATTCAATATATAGTCATCAATATAAGACAACCTAGATATCAATTCAATACAATTAGTACATCAACCAATAGCCCATGGAAAACTACACTACAATTCATAAGCGTTAAGTCTAAATCACTTAACCCATAAAGTTCTCAAAAACTATGATTCATTTACATGGTTTAATAGGTTAATTAATGTAAAATCATATAATTAATAAAAATTCAATCAATATACAATACTTTAAAACCACTAATGCAAGAACACATGGATAGATCATGAAATTGGACAATTCATCTTTGAAAAATTTAGATAACTTCTTTGAAAGTTGGGATCCATGATGAATAGAGTTATATGGATCAAAAACCATACCTCAATATGCTCATAATTCTCTATTTTTTGATATGGATCCATGATGGTTTTAAAGTATTTTATATTGATTGAATTTTTATTAATTATATGATTTTACATTAATTAGCCTATGAAACCATGTAATTGATGAACCCTATTTTTTCACTATTTTATGGGTTAAGTGATTTAGACTTAATGCTTAAGAATTATAGTGTAGTTTTCTATGGGCTATTGAAACATGTAAGAATTGTATTCAACTGATGTATAGGTTGTCTTAGATTCATAAATCTATATTTAATTAACCTAGATTCATTGAATATCATAGTTTATGTATTGAATTGTTGGTTATGGCCATGGGTTAGGGCCTTATGGTATTGAATTGGATGATTTAGACATTGATTAAAGTGGAGAAAATGGATTGTCCATACACTGCCCTAATTCTCTTTATTATATGTTAATTAGAATTTAATTATGTTGTGATTGGTATAGTCTACTCATGGTGGCGGTGCTATGCGCTTTACTTGCAATTGATCTATACTTGTCGGCGGTACTTTATGTAATATAATGATAATTTCCTTGTCGGCGCTACTTGAAGTATAATGATGATTTGTGTAGTTGATTTATGTAAAGTATGAGCATATCTATCTACATGTGATTAAATGAAACTATGTGTTCTTTCTATGTATATTAGGAGATCATGTTATACTATGCCTATGTGCTTATGTGTGTAATCTTAGATTTTGATGCATGATTCTTCCTACTTGAGTATATGAGTTGTGATTGTTATATTGATTATGATATTGTAATATATAAGATCACGTAAAAATGATAACGGACATTACTAAGTGATTCTTAGAATGATACGCTATATGTGATAAAGTAAAGTATGTAGTGTCTTGTTATGGTACACTTGTGTCCCTTACTTGATACATGTATGAATGATAGGTAAATTCAAGATGTCTTTACTAGGTACTCTTAGTGCACCCTTGTCATGTATGAATGAATAATATCTGAGACCTTAAAAGATATTACGAAGGTCATGTACATGGAACCTTAAACCTAGTCATAAGGTTATGCATGTTGAATTCGAGAGCCATAGTGGTATCCTTCATGTAGAAGATGATGGACTTAGGTTTGATTTGCTTAAAAGACATCATTTCAACCTTAGGAATGTCATAATGAGATATTTATGTCCCCATTGTAAGGTAGCCCTAGTGGACTTCTTTGGTAGGGTGAATATGATTGGGTTATGAACTAGATATGAACCCCTTTGTATGAAACTTTAATGTCAATTAATATATGAGAACATACGCTAGCACCGAGTGATTATGTTCTCGGAAGTAGCTCTACTTGAGAATGAGACTAGAGTACAATGTAGTTTTACTTGAGAATAAAAATAGAGTGCATAAAAACCCTTCATATTCCTTAACCATTTGACTACATGGGATTTGTCCTGGTTCTACCCTTGGCAAGTCGATCACCCTCATCGGAGTAGGTTAGAACTCCAAATTCCAAGCCTAGCTATCATGGTCGATGTCGGTTATTGATTATTATCATCATGTGGAATACCTACTATGATTAGAGAAGTTCTGTGAAGTTAAGGTGGTGGTATGAGACGCTATCTAGACACTGCAGAATATGATATGTAAATGTTAGTGAGAGTCCCTAGGTCTTGTCAAAGACCAATAATTGAATGTCCTTATGTGATGAATGAGTCTTAAATGAACTAATGAATGTAATGACGTATGTTAAGAAAGCATGTTAAATGAATAAGTACTTATATAGGGTAGTTAAGGGTTGTTTCGTTAAAGTTTGAAGGGGGCATAGGAATGGTCACTTTGTATCTCACCTAAATAGGTCTTAAGAATTACTCTAGTTAGAGAAGATTTTGTAGATTATGTACATAGGATCTAAGACTTAGATAGCCTTAAAGATTTTTTGAAAATCTTGAAGTGGACAATCATGGACGTTATCTTCTTGATTTACTTAAGTAAGTCTTTTGATAGCCTTTGGAAAAATAATGTTATATCATCTACATGTTGTTGTATTAAGTGAGAATTATTCTATATTAGGTAGTCTATAGGATCTCTTAAGTGTGTAAGGGATTGTATGGGCGGTCGCTTCACAACTCACTCAAGTGAGGCTTAGAATCACCCTTGGTAGGAGGATCTCATGTTGATTTGATTGAAGTATTGTAAGTATGTATATCTCATTACAGATGGTCTTACGGATCATTTAGGTGTGCCTAGAGAGTGTGTATGGGCAGTCTCTCTTTTTCTTACTTAAGTGAGTCTTAGTATAGATTTTAGTGAGATGGTTGCATGCTAGAAGGTGTCTAAGGAGAAGTTGAGAACTTCATTGTAACCTTCACTGTAACAGTGTGAGTCATTATAAAGTGATATGGTATTACTGTAATGTTCAAAATGATATGATAACCTGATTAAGTGATTTATTATGCGTTTCTAAGCTGATAAATATTATTCTTATGATTATGATATTCGTTTTAATCAAAAATAGCATGTTTCCACTAAATGTCCTTTTCCATGATTTTATGCATTATGTCATACTGAGTACATATGGTTGTAATAATTATGTGCTCTTATCCATCTCAAAAGTTTTTCATCGATGAAGGTGCTTTTGGATAGCTATGCTTGGATTAGAATATCGTTCAAGTGAAGTTGAAGTATGTCCTTAGTTGACTCAAGGGCATAGATGTCTTTTATTTCTCTTATTGAAGTATTGTAATAGGCTAAGTATTTCTATATTCGTATTATATGGGCCGTGTCCCAAAGTATTCTGGTGTGTAAGATTTGATGAAATGAGACTTAGTATTTCCAATGATTTTTATATGAAAGTGTTTTTAAAGACTTATAGAATGTTCATGAATTGTTTTAATTCAGCACTACTTTTCATATGATTTTATGCGATGAACGATAGAAAATGGTTTATACAAGACCTCCGACAGGTCAAGTGCGCAGGTTGCACTACGAGAGTGCCATCTCTTCTAGGGTATGGTCTCGGGATTTGACACACAACATGGTATAAACAATCCTTTGCTATCATCTTCCAATCCTTTAGACACGAAATGATTCGACCTCTAGGAATAGAATTTTCCCCCTTTCACTCTAAAAAGGTCTCATTTTGCAAAATTGAACTTTACTACCCTTGAATTTTAATCTATGGGAGCAAAACAAGCATGCAACTAATACGTTCCCAAAATGACATCAAAATAAAACATGTCATGTTCTACTAAATAAACAAGAATAACTCTAATAAATAACATTATAGGACAATACGTATATACCCTCTTTGCAACTATCAAATCACCCACCTGGGTAGACACCATATACGGTTCATTTAAGACATCATGCAACGCATCAAACTTTATACCTACCAAAGGAGTAATAAATGAGAAGGTAGCGCCAGGATTAAGTAAAGGATAAACATCAATAGAGAAGGCTTGTAACATATCGATCACTGCATTGGGAGAACTACCTTGTTCGCCCCTAGCCATGAGAGCATAAAAGCGTTCCTTTTTGGGGCTTCTGAGCTAGGACCACTTGATTGATCTTGGCCACTCCCCTTATTTTGACACCTCACATTTTGAAAATCTCTTACTTTGTGTACACTCTTTCCACAACCAAAGCAATTATTTGATCCCACAAGACATTCACCTCTATGTTTCTTACCACAATTTCCACAAGTTGGTTTCTCACTTGATAAATCAGCACCTCTTCCCTTTGGAGATTTAGTTTAGAAACCCTATCATTGGAAGCCTTGGGGAACTTAGAGGAACTTTGTTAGAAAACCTCTTCTTGAACCTAGGCTTGTCTTGAATGTCAAGCCTACCCTTAGAAAAACCACCTTCAAAAGACCTTTCTTTCTTAGCATCCCTATTCTTCTTCCTTAGACGACTCTCCTCGACTTTATGACCACGAAACATCAACCTAGAAAGATCCATATTTTCATGAAGCATCGCCGCACGTCATTCTTCTTCAAGCTCTTCGGATAAGATCATTACATAATGGCTTATGTTATCCCTATCATTGGAAAAAAAGAGAAAGCATACTTGGATAGCTTAATGAACATTAAGGAGTATACTTTAACACTCATACCTCATTGACGAATGTTGATGAACTCCTCTACCTTAGCTTTCCTTTGCTCTCTACGAAAGAACCTATCAAGAAAGGCCCTCCTAAAGATCTCCCAAGTCACGGGACAACCTCATAAAGCTTTATTATCTTTCCATTGAGTATACCAAGTTTGGGACACATCTTTGAGGTGATAGGCGGCTAGCTCGGCTTTCTCACCAGAACTCACACCCATCTCAAACAAATCCTATAAACCTTATCAAGGAAGTCTTTGGGGTCTTCAACAACCTTCAACTTAAAGAACATATGAGGAATCTTCCTAGTGAAATCGCTCAAATGTGAAGCCATACTACTAACATTTTGGATTCACTCGCGATCCAACATCCCAATTTGCTTGAGCCGTCATGGTTTACACAAAAGTAGTTACCTCATGAGCTTGAATAGTCGTAGCTTATCCAAACATTAAAAAAGAAACCTTATCTCTTCATCCGTCATAGCTCGAGGGATGATCGGGACTTGGTTACCCAAAGGAACTTGCTCTTGAGGAGGAGCTTGATTGACTTGCGGAGGAGCTTGGTTGTTATATGTAGGAGCTCCTACATTAGCAATTTCTTTCTCAACATTTCTTGCGGCTTCCCTTCTAGTAGTCATAACAATAACCTCAATAAAAGGGTTAGGTGAAAAGAACACATAGAGTTAAAAATATAGAGGCATGAGATAGAAATACCAAGTAGACGAGAATTTCCTAAGCCTCACATAGTCTCTCATTCATAAGTATGACCTGCTTCACAATTATGAAAAAGAATCTCTATAGACGTGGTTCAGCAAGACATCAACCATAAGGTTACATCACCTCATGCTCTAATACAATGTTTGTCACATCCGAAGAACAACCGTCGTTGAATAGGACTGAGAAAAGCCGTTAGCATTCATCATTACATGTCATAAGTCAAAAGACAGAAAAATTAAATTTTTTTACATATACATAGTATGGTTTAAATAGACATCTCACATAGTTCTTATATGGAGTTTAGATAGACTCCTCGCATAAAATCTTACATAGGATTTTATTTTAGACGACATAACCAATATATAAAAGATAGTCTAACAGAATCGTTTCACATAAAACCATATAAAAATGAGTAACATGGACTTAGCCATTACAAATTCAATACGCCATATAGGCTTACATCAATGTATCAAATGATATAGGAATGGAAAATATCTTTATATAATACGATTTCAAAGCAGTAATTAGATAATGTAACATCTCCGAACATGAGGAAAAACCAACACTTGGAGAAAGTTCTCAAAGTCTTCTTCAATCGTGTAACGCACCTAAAACGAACTAGGTTGATTTAGAGCTTGGTATGTGTCTCGTGATTTGATTATGTTTTAAAGATAGTAAATAATTATTTTTGATGCATTGTCTCAATTTTAAAGATGTTAAGAGGTCAAATGTCCAAGAACGTCCATGACGATTGAAAGATGTGCCTTGAAAAGTGCTTGTGCGTCTTAGTATGTGTTGGAAAGTTTTACGTGTTCATTTTGGTTAAAATTGATGGTGAAAGTTCATAAGACCTATATGACCATATATAGGGGTTTAACGTCCAGGTAAGAATCCACCTAGAACCCACAAGAGGCCCTTAAAGAGGACCCCAACATTTAGGCATAATTGCCAAGTTCACTGTCCCATCGACGCCCTTCACAAACGGACCGTAGTTCTATTGACGGGACATCTTTTGAGGGGTGTAGATCCCCCTTAGTGGTGGTACATTAACCACAAGGATTATGTTTCTTATGAAATTGACGCCATATAAGGACGGGGCGTCTATCAGACGACACCCAGTAGCTAGGGGTCGTCGATTAACACCTGTGAAAAGCTGTCGAAAATTCTGCCAGTCTTGGAGTGTTTTTGTAAATTTACCCCAAGTATTTTAGGTACCATGACTGGTTATTTTAAGGATTTTAAAGTAATTTTAAGTTGTTTTAATTTCCTAGATCTAGACAAGACATTCAATTTTCAAATACCCAAAACCCCTCCCTTAAGAAAGAACCCTCTCAAACTCCACAGAAGCAAGAACTCAAGGAAGGGCTAGAAGTATTTTTCATCGTTTTCTTCAACAAAACTTCGTGGGTTTCTTCTCAGTGAGGTATGGTAGTCATCCTTAACCTTTCTTTCATTCAAGGAGACACTTCTAAGAGATTACACAAAAGGGTTTTCAAACTCCAATTGCCTCTGTCTTTGACTCTAAGCATGGATCTTTCGTGAAAACATTTTATGGATTGAAATAAGCTGTTTTTAGTATTAGTTGGTGATTTAAATGTCAAAACCCAATTAAACCATTCTTATGCTTATTATCAACTTTTGGTGTATGAACTAGGTTTGTTGATTTTATCTAGATAATGTTACAGTTGAGTTTCTTATGTTTTATTTTGGGTTCGCTACTGCCTATATATGATTTATTATGTGGTGTTGGAGAAATATTGATGGAAGGTGTTTAAAGCTTTGATGAAGTGTAAGTTTCTCTTGTCAAATCCGGGGAGCACCCCTAGACGTAACCGGCATAATCGTCCTCGAAGAGGACTAATACTAGCCTCTTCGTATTCGTCAGTACATATGATAGGTTCGAAAGTGCGTAAAATTAAAGCTATTCATATACATCTACATCATGAGGTTTATATAGACCTCTCACTTAAACATAATATATACATAGGGAGTTTACTTAGACTCCTCGCATAAGAAGCTTACATAGGCTTCTACTTTTACCTCACATATACAACATACACAATATAGAGTATAATAGAGATGTCTCATATAAAACAATCTAAGTCAGAATAGAACAATTCAAGCATAGCCCTTACACGAATATATAATTGCCACATAGGGCTTAAAACAATGTCTTGAACAATAAGAGTGAAACGGATGTCATTAGTCTATAGCAAGTCACATAGGTAGAATGAGTAAAGGCATAATCGTCGGATATTGAGGACACACCCACACTTGGAGAAATGATCCAAGCATTCCTTGAAAATTGGCCACGAACCCTTCAACAACCGGAACCTAAAATTTTTGGGGAAAATGGAGAGATAGAGGTTAGTACATCACTTGTACTAATTATGGAAACATATGAACATACAACATAAAAATCATGCTAAAGAGGACATTTGTCAAAACCATGCCAAGTTACTTGAAAATCCTTATACACAACATAGAATTATTATAAGTCCACAATCATATATTACATAAGGCAATATCACATTTGAGACAAGACCAACATCATCAAGTTACGTCAAGTCAACATGTGTATAGCATATTAGAATTCAGGGCCAAGGCAAATCCAACATAATGTTATGAGAACAAAGAATGCAAAAGACTTCATACATTACAATATGTGCAAGACACTTACTCCTAACCCCTTACCAAGATTATAAGTGCAATGACCAAGTGAAGCTCCATAACCCCACTCAATCAAGTAAATTAACCAAAGGATCCCAAATAATGTCTAGCTTTATCGAACATCGCATATGAGTATTCATCATCAAATTTAGCAATAAAGACCAAAAACATATTCATTAGTGCAATCAACATCATATAGAATCATCATCAACATGTTCATAAGTAAACATATGCACATGATTTACTTCATAAGACATGAGAACACCCTCCTAGGACTTTCCTCAATGACAACTAGTGCAATGTATAGGTAGAGTCCCATACCCCTACCTAAACTAAGTTAATCCTCTTAAGTCCTCCTAGTTAGAGTTCACATTATTTATTTCATTTTACTTTCTAGAACACTTTCCTTAACAAACATAGAACACCTGAGCTAATGTGGAATTCGGTGTTATGAAACCCCACACCGAAAAAAGGTGGACTACTTGCCAAGGTAGTACCAATGCATAAAGATAGCATCTAGGTGGATACACTAGCTAGAATTTCTATGGGGTAAACATAGTTCATGAACTAGGATACATGCTTGAGACCCTCCTTTTGCCTTTGGCATTGTTATCTTTGTCTCCTGAGTACAATAGTGAACGTACCTTCCCTAGTTGGGAAAGGACACTCCTCACGACTAGTTCGCTCGATGCTAAACTAAAGTCTCTTTTGAAATGTCTGTAAGTCTTCCTTTAACAATCGTAACATAGTTTAGGTCATAGGATACTAACTCCTTGTATAGTCATAGTCATTATCTCAATAGGAATTTCATGAGAAAATCCTTACATACAACCCTCATATATAAGATTAACACATTATAATCAGCAAGTCATAGTAAGGCACATAGGTAATTCTTAACCAACCTTATAAAATTACATCTTAATCATAATCTCACAATCCGCATAATCAAGACATTTCAATTGTATCGTCATACCAACACCTACTTAATCTAATCACAAGATATGTTTCTATTGAACTTCATCATCAAGTACAAGCCATCAAATTTTAAGTAAAGGTTGAAGATAAGAAAATCTTACCAATAATAGGTATAATAAAAAATAATATATTAATTAACACAATAACTAAGTCAATTGCATCAAAACTAATCAATTATATATTAGTTCATAACCTAGGTTTAGAGAATTCGGGTCAATTCATGATCTATTCCACATACTAGGTTAACTCATAAAGAACCAGCATACTTAAATTATAATACATCATATTATAAACATAATATTCAAAGTAAACCATAAACAATACAGTTTAGAAGATCAAATTCCGATTAGAAAGAAACCCATATGAAAATCATCTTTTAGAAAATCAATTTTGGAAGAACACTTAAGGGAAGGGAATCCCAAAGGTGAAAAGTTCCCATATATTGATACTAATTGAAGATTTATTGAGAAAAGCTTACTTATTGCTGACGTATATACCTTATCCTTGGTCTTCTATGGAGTATTTCTTTGGGAGAGAGAGTAGAGACAAGGAAGAGTAATTTGAGTTTGGGAATTGGGGGTGTTAAGTTTGATTTAGGCTTAGGGTAGTTTTTATAGTCACTTAACCAACTTAAATAACAATCTATTAACCCCTAATACAACCCTTAAAGAACTAAATAATTAATTCATTTCACTTAAAATTCACCAGCTAATTACAGACTTAACCTACGATACCTCGACCAACAGTCTGTAGGTCAGTCGATGCCTCTCCCCCAACCGTCCTGCATGTCCGTAGTCTTGGTCAGAGACTTTTCATTTTGGACACTGTTCAAAAGTGGCAAAGTGTTAAACTAAAGAGTCATCGATGACCCTTCGTCCCACCTACGCCTCGTCACCTGCAATCGTAGGTAGGTACTTCCTACTTTTGCAGACTTGGGTCCAATGCAAGGGTCCTCTCCAAGGACTCTAGGATGGTCTTTGGGGAGTCTTACCCAGAAGTTTCGACCCTACACTCTCTAACACTATATTGACACCCTTCTACCTATTTTCATCAATTTCTGACTCCTAAAACCTTGTGAAATAGGCTAAGGTATACTAGCACGTTTTCCACAATTCTCCCAACGTCATGGACGTTCCTTGATGTTTTAACTCCAAAACATCTTTAATGACTTATAAATATTATTTTGACCTTAAAACAATGTTAAAAACCTTAGACACTCATGTGAGTCTCTATATAAGGTTTTGGACTTTCGGAGTGTTACATTATACCCCCTTAGGAACATTCGTCCCGTAATGACATTAAAATCATTTGAAGGGAAAGGATAGACTCAATACTAGCAACCCAAAAAATAACAAAACACCAAAACATGAGTTACAATTCAAATCAACATAACAACATGGAACTTACACAAAGTAACTCAAAGAATCAATTACCACATATCAGAGCTCAACAATATTACATTAGAAATTTCCTTCTCAACAACCACATAAGCTCACCACAACATATAGAGTCTCTTATGCAAAAATTTCTTTCAAAGCATATCAACATGCTCTGTTTCGCAACATGAAAGCAACAACATACCAAACACACAAATAAGTGCAAAACAAGGAAAAGAGAAATGTTTTCCTTGGAAAGTCATTTTGGTAAAACCTTTTACCATGAATATGCTTATCTTCGCAAAATAAGTCAAATTAGAAATTTACTCACTATTTGCATGATAAATAGGAACAACAAACCTTAATTAGAAAAGAGATGTGGATAGCGGACTTTATGTCGTCCTCGGCCTCCCAAGTTGTGCCCTCAACTAGGTGGTTTCTCCATAGAACTTTTACGGAGACAACCTTTTTGTTCCTCAACTTCTTCACTTGAGATCAAGGATTTCTAGTGGAACCTCTTCATAGAAGAGCAAATAATCCACACCTAGACCTTCAATAGGAAGAATGGACTTGGGACCACCGATATAGTTTGTCATATCCGGGGAGCACCCCTTAGACGTAACCGGTGCCATTATTTTTTTTGAGGAATTAGAATAGCCACTTAGCTTACATCATTACATTCATAGGTCAAAATGTGGAAAACTTAAAACTTTTCATTACTTCTACATTGAGGTTTACATAGACCTCGACCTGCACATAATATTTATATCAAGTATATATAGACCCTTCGTATAAGAAGATTACATAGTCTTCTAGTTTTATTGTAAATAGATATATAAAATATAACTTAGTCTCAAGTGGACATCTCATCTGCTAACCATCTAACAAGAGTATAAAAATTTGGGCATAGACCATACATCAATGTAATAAATCCACATATAGGCTATACAATGTTTAGTACTCAAATGAAAATGAAAGAACATAAGAGTCTTAAAACTAGAACAACCTCATAAGATTGATATTGGTTTTGCCCTCGGAAAGTGAGGACCTATCCAACTTGGATGAGTGAGAATTCCAAGTCTTCTTCAATGTCGTCTCAAAGCCCTTCAACGATCGAAACCTAAATTGTCGGGAAAAGGGAGAAAATGGGGTTAGTACACCACTTGCACTAAGTATGAGACCATATGCACATATATCATCAAATCATGCTAAAAAGGGACATTTCATTCAAACATGCTATTTACATTTAGAAAGTTTTATGCATATTTAAGAAGACCATACCAATAAATAAGACATAGTCATTAAGTCAAAGCATGTACATCAGAAGACCAACAATACTAAATCTAATCATGCAAACATAAATGCCACATAGTTGAACACTTTAGTCAAGACAACCCTATCATCAAGTTATAGTAGCAAAGAGCATATATAAGATTTCATTTCAACATATTCAAAGCAAGAAATTTACCCATGAACCCTCATTAAGTCAACAAGTATAATGATCAAGCAAAATGACCATAACCTTACTCTATCAAGTTACCCAACCAGAAACATGACTAATATTCAACTTCACATAGCATATCATTTTAAGAGTATATATCATTATACTTTAGCAATAGATACCAAACATATATTCATAAGAGAAACCAACCATCATGTAGTATCATCAATATATGTATACACACACACACAAACACACACACACAACACACACACACACACACACACACACACACACACACACACACACACACACATATATATATATATAATAACAATCTTCTAAAGGTCCCTTCAAGGCAAACTAGTTCAACGCATAGGTAGAGTCGCATAACCCTACCTAAGCTAAGTAAAAACTCTTAAGTCACCTTAGTTGGATTGTACTCCATTATTTCATTTTAGTTTAGGAACACTTGCCTTAACCGACATAGACCAAAACATCCAAGTGTGGAATCCGGTGTTGTAAAATCTTACATCGATGGAAGGTGGTCTACCGGCCAAAGTAAAACCACACATAAACGTAGATTTCTAGGTGGATCCACAAGCTAGTCTTCCTATGGGTGCAACATAGTTCAAGAACTAAGTTATAGGTATGAACTCTCTAGAAGCCACTTCGAAATTGGAGCCTCATCTCACGGGATTCCGTCAGATGAGTATCCTTCATAGGGGAGTCAATACCTCATGTGGAACTATGGGGTGAATGTTCCTATATGAAAAGTCAACACCTCCCATTATCAATTTCACTCGGTGCTAAGCTAAGTCTCTTTTGAAATGCCTCTAATGTCTTTATTAATAATCATTTCTGTATGTATGTAATAGGTTCTACACTTGTATAATCATCATTATCATAGCTCAATAGGAATTGCATGAGTATAGTCCTTTACATATAATTCATATAAGTGAGGTTAGCAAATTTATACATTCACATCATAATAAGGCACATTGGTAAGTCATCACCATCCTTATATCAGTTACATATTAGCCAACACCTCACAAACCATAGTCAAGATATTTCAATTCAACATCATACGAACACTTCCAATCATAATACAAGATATATTTAAATGTAACATCATCACTCAATCTCAACTAATCACAATTAAAGTAAATAATAGGGATCACAAGACTTACCAAGTCTCCTTCATAATCCATCCTCAAGACCAATTGAATCACTATGTCACAATTCATCACCATCTCATAGCTTTTGATAAGAGACTTAGGTCAAATTCATAACAGGTGTCAAAACGTAGGTCAATTACTCAAAAATAGCATGATAGGACTACATTTCATATCAATCTATTCATGATTGATATAATAGCATCATCTAGTTGTAATTCAACAAGTAACCATGTTTATTGAACAAACATTATGCATTTCATATCAAGATCGCAACCTAGGGTTAAGGGGAAAAGGTCATCTTCTACAAGATAGACCAATCCATCAACAAATAAAATAATTAAGTTATAATACATGACAATATATTCATAATATCAAAAAGAAACATAAACAAAAAATTCACAAGATCAATTTCGAGATTGGAAAAGACCCACTTGAATTTCATATTTTTGAAATAAGTTTATGGAAGACTTTGGGGAAAGATGTCCCAAAGGTGAATGGAATCTCATACCTTAATGTTTGATGAAGATTTATGAAGAAACTTTTGTGATTGAAGACCTAGAACCACCTTGACCTTGACTTCTATGGAGTCTTTCAACTTGAGGGAGAAAGAAGAGAGGAGGAAGAGAATTTGGGTATTTGGAATTATGACAGCTTAGGTTAGTCTTATTAGGTTAGGGTATTTATATAGGTTGTTAATTAACTTAATTAAACCTCACCTAACTCCTAAATAACCTTCTAACTAAGACAACTAGTTATATAAATTAAATGAAAACCTGCAGCGATACCAACCCCTCATAGACAAGATCCCGATTGACACCTCGTGTGTCAATCGACATACCATGGGACCAACCGTCCAGCTGGTCCATAGTGAAGTTCTGAGACTTGTCGAAAACAAGCCTTGGCCAATCCTTCTAAGTGTCCATCAACGAACGCAATCGATGTTGTAACATTTCGGGAAATCATATGTCTAATGAAGATCCCAGTAACTCTCTAAGAATATGTAATAAGGGTACATAGGCACCCCAATGCCCAATATTTAGAAATATTGGGCATAGTATAGAAAAATTGGCTTAGGGATATTAGCCAATTTTCTATATATGAACAAAAAGTATACATTTTTGGGTTGTCATATCCAATCCAAGATTCATTGACCAAGAAATGTACCTGCAATGAAGACTCTAGGCTAAAATGCAATAGCTTCATTTCAAACACATGAAGTACTAGGCATCCAAGTGTCAAGCCTAGTACCATAGCACATGACCATTTAAAATGATCATGTAATTAAGCAGTCCCCAAGACATAGTGAGGATCCTTGTGAAAATTAGTAAGCATTCCTAAATGAACGATAAATAATAGTTAGTTAGGAAATTACAACAAACACATATGCAAGACATGTAAATAAGCTTCCAAAGGACGGGACAACCCTAACCGAATTCGGTTAGGATAGTTGCGGGGGGGGGGGACGTGTACAAGGGACCCCTCCATGTGGGGCCTAAATTCATAACTAGTTCTAGTCTCAAACCTAATACCCTAAATATCTAAATAACCTAGGACAAAATGAAATAACTAATTAGTGTACCTGACAACCTCGACCAAAACCGGGTTGACACTAACCTAGTACTAGTCAAAGGGACAACCTAGTACATAACCTAGGATGGTCCAAAAGGTTTGTTATGGTCCTAACAACTTAGGGGTACTTTAGTAATTACCCTAGGTTACCTAATTAATTAATTTATCAAACTAATAAATTAATTTAAAAGAGCTAAAACCGAAACTAAAAATGAAATTTTCAGATTTTGGTGAAGAAAAGAAAGGGACAACCTAGTACCTAACCTAGGATGGTCCAAAGACTTAGTTAAGATCCTAAAAACTTAAGGGTACTTTAGTAATTACCCTTGTCTACTAAATTAAATAATTTAGTAACTTAATTAATTAATTTAAAGGGGTAAAACCGAAATCACATGTAAATTTCCAGATTTCGGTTAAAACAAGAAAAGGACAACCTACTACCTAACCTAGGATGGTTCAAAGGATTGGTTACGGTCCTAACGACTTAAGATTACTTTAGTAATAACCTAAGGTAACTTAATTAATTAAATTATCAATTTAATTAATTAATTTAAATGATCAAAATGAAATTCTTACCCTAACCTAGTACAACTCAAAAAACGTCCTAGTACTTAACCTAGGATGGTCCAAAAGGGTTAATTTTGGTTCCAATGGCTTAGGGGTATTTTATTACTTACCCTAGGTACATAAATTAATTAAATTAAGGATTTAATTAATTAATATAAAGTCAAAATGTTGACCAATACCATAGTCAACACCAATTTCCAGATTTGACTAAGTGTTATGCTCTCCTATGTTTAGTCAACTTAATTGGTTAATTAGTTTATTAAATTAACTTATTAAACCTAAGTTTTATAATTCAATATCAGTTATTTAACCTAAAAATAACGTTCAAACTCATAGAAAAGGGACGCAGAAACAGCCAACGACAAACAAAAGAAAAAAGCAAAATTTATCGATTTCTCTAGGGCGACTTCAAGGTTTCTTCAAGGTTTTGTTCAAGGTGGTCTTCCTAGATTAAGTTCTACATAAGGGATGTTTTTCTCTCCTGGACTTATTTCTCGAAGAGAAGTTTCTTTCGAATGATTCAAAGATCTTGAAAACTAGGATTGTTTCCCGTCGTCCTGGCGAACTCCTTTTCCCAACTCTCCTAGTTACGATTTCAATGTTGAATAGGTTAGAAATCAAGTTGTTGGTATGTGGTGCTGGATGATCTTAATGTGTATGGTTTTTGATTGAATAATGATTGAATGAACCTATTAATTGGACACGTTTAATGCTAAGTGTTATTATGCGAATTAAAAGAATGATACTATATTAAAGATATGTCCGAAAATATTATGTATGAAGATGTTACGGTCTGTTGTGCATACTTGCTCCTAATATGACGTTATGAAGATGTTAAAGTCATCAAATGTTAATATTATGCTGTCCATTATGACTTAAAAACGTTGCTCTAATGTCATAAACTAAAATTGGCTTAACAAGGCCACTATGAAATCATATCTTGAATGAATTGGCTATCTAGATCCAATAAAATTGGCTAACTCTATTTGTAAAAATGAATATATGCTACTGAATAGAAACTTATGTAAATAATTAAAAGATTGGCTAAGGGTTCATACGTATGGAAATTAAATATGAACACACGTAAAATTGGCTTATGCGAATAAGAATGAATTTGCTAGTCTAACATCCCAAATCTTGCACAAATACTAATCATATGCTAAATCTTGTGTCAATTAGGGTATCAAATGATAATATAAACACTTCTAAATTAATATCAGTGAATCCATAACCAAGGTCATGGCACTCATTCGGACAACTTCCAACATGCTCTAAAAGAATGACATATGAACTCATGAAACTCATTGAATGAAGTTCTCATCGTCCATAAACAATGATATGAATCTACTACACTAAAGTATGTAACGTGAGTCATAACATAATTAAAGGGGTCTTAAGTAAGTAAGTGACCATAATGGGGTGTTAAAGGAAGTGAGATAAGTCTCACTTACACCTAAGCTGCAATATTAAAAGAATACTCACGTATGAAGGTGCTAGAAGGTGTGAGCCAGTCTCATTAACACCAAAGGATGATATGTAAGGGAAATTCACATTTCATCAATGTAAAGTAAGGATGACCAGTCATCAATAGAATAAGTAAATCTCAATCTAGAAGCAAGCCTCCATAATTCTTGAGTCAAAACTAGAAGATAAAGAAGAAATGGACATTCACATAAAGGGGTGAGTAATTATGAAAAGCAAATGTGCTAATTTTGATAAATTGGTGACAACATTATAAGAGGCTAATGTGAAAGATGAGAGCAATCTCAAATTAGCCTAAGTAAATGTTACCAAAACGTACTCATCTATGAGAGTGTAATGCTAAAGCATAGACGAGCCTCTATGAACACTCTAACAAAAGTTTTGAGATTAATGTATACTTAATACTAATTATGAGATGAGAAATCATCTATTGAGCTATGATGTCCTCATACTAGAAGCTAGTTTCCATGACGTATGAGTTGAATGTTATGGAATTTTATACTGAGCACCGATAGGCTAGCTATGAGCGGTGATGTCTTCTTTCGGGAAGGGCGGAGGCTCACGTAACTCTCATGATATGAGGCTGTCCGGCATGCCGGGTATGGGTCTCCTTATATATCCTAGTCTTTGAACCTATGCTCCCAATATAGGGATCTAGCAGGGTTCGACTCCCTATTTACGCCAGCATGTACGGGTCACTTTGGCCGGTGATTACACCTCTTTTCGGTGTGGGGAAGACACTGGATTTCATGATACTCACATGATATATGTCGGTTAAGTTTAAAGTTCACAAGGAAAGAATGAGGCAAGCCTCATAGTATGAAATATAATGAAATGAACGATACCGAAGGTGTTTGTGCAAGACAATCTGGAGGGGAAATCAGATTCAAGTAATGACATTAGGTCATTCTTGGTAATTGCACTTCATGATCCCGATGAGAGTCTTAAACTTCATCCTAAGTATAGCTGGTGTTTACATCAGCCTACGAATGAATGAAATTAATACTGTGAAGTACGAAGAACGATTGAAGCAGACTCTATATTTTCTAAAGAAAGCCCTCGGGTTGAGGTCCCATATGTTGGGCCCTCACTTGAGATGTCTTAATGTTACATCAACGAATCCAAAGTCTCATGTATATGAAATATATAATATATAAAACATGAAAGTAATGAAATCAATGGCATGATCAATAGAAAATTGCTTATGAAAGGTAATAAATATATAGTGTAAAGAATGACTCACTATAAGGTAGGGAAATTATTCATTAGTCCTTAGATTACTGACTTTATTCTTTGTGGATAGTGGACTGCAATGAATCATTGCACTTGTAAGTAAAACATAGGATCAAATAATTATTGGAGTATGAATAGATGCCTCAAGGTATATAAACAAAGTTAATAGCCAATAATTGGGCATAGGCAATAAAGATTGTCTTATAAATAAACGGGGTTAGTAACTAATTAATGGGCATAGCCAATCAAGATTAGCTTATAAATACATTCATACCCAAATTAAGAATGAAATACTTATCTTGTAATTAAGGTAGCCAATAATGGAACATGGATTTTAAATCAACTAAAGAATGGGCATAGCCAATAAATATTGGCATATATATATAATGATAACCAAAGGAAATAAGAATGAAGAATCAAAAGTAGAGTAGCCAAATCATCTCCTTTTTCTTGTCAATTGCTTACTCAATTCATTGTAGGTATGGGACTACAATAAACAATTGAAATTGCAAGTGAAATATAAAGATAAATGAGATCATTTAACTACATAACAAGAAGAAGAAATAGACTGAAAAATAATCTAAGTGTCAAAAATATGGCTCTCGGGTTTGGACTATCAAATTTCCCAATCTTTGCTCGAGTTGTTCTAAAATTATGTGGACGATACTAATGTTTTTTAATCACATAGAAAATGATTTGTCTTATTTTAATTACTTAAAATACATCATAATCATAGAATAATTCACATCTAACGATTTAGGCTAGTCTAGTCACAAGGATTTCCAAAAATAGCATGTTTTTTAGGAAGAACTTTCTTTGATCATGCATAGCCTTATGTGTATGTGTCAATACACCCATACTTAATACAAGTGGTTTACTAATCCCTACTTTTTACTATTTTTATAGGTGCTGGTTAGATGACAGGTTGACGACACTTGCAGCGATTTGGACTTCAGCGTTTCTGCAAACCATTTGGTAGGTCCTGATTTCTAGGATGCTACAGATTTAGTGTAGCCTTAGTTTTAGACATATTTAGTGGATGTTTTCCCTAAATTTCTTTTGAACCTTCATTTTGAAGCATTGTAATAAGGCCATGTTTTGCAAACTATTTATGATATATTCATCTTCAGCTTCGAATTGATTCTTTATGTTAGATGGTTGTTCTATGATGTTGAGCTTAGTATATGATGTATCTAGATAATAATTATATGAAGTCAATGTATACTTCATTAGTATATTAAAAACTTTTATTTTTCCACAAATGTGATGAATGCAAGATGATGTTTGTCTGCGACCTCTGAGAGGTCAATTACGCCGGTTGCGATCCGGATCCTAGAATCCGGGTCATGATAGACGTCCCATCAATTAAACCACTGGCTGTATGTGGACTCCATTGGCAACACTATCTATTGACAGCTTTCAGTCACTTTTGAGAGGGTCCTCCTCAAGGGCCCTTAGTTGGTCCTTGGGGAGTCGCACCCGGACGTTTCGACTATGAACCAACTCTAATAGTATAACACCTCCAAAAAGGACCTAGGTGAAACTAGGTACTAATGTGTGGACATGAATTCTTGATGTCCTAAGATTGTCTAAAATAATATTTTAGGCAGTGTCTGTAGATTTGCGTTAAGTTTGAAGTCAAACGTAAAGGGATGACCTAGACATTTGATGACTAGTCACCTATGTGCCTTATGTATTTTGATGTGATTATGTGGGTGTAATGAGTTTATGAGTTCCTTATATGGTTTATATTAGTTTTTGGAGTCATCATATTGAGTTTGGTAAGGTTTGGAGGTAAAACTTCCAAGAACGCACGGTGACGTTTGAAACAAAGCATTCTGACGTCCTTGTGAGTTTGGATGTGCTTTAGCATATTGCGTAGCTTGTTTGATATTAAATGTGTTTGGAGATGTTCCTAATTGCTAGAAGTACGTGTTTAGACATTTAACTTGTGGGTACGACTCCATGTAGGACCAATAAGGGGCCGTATAAGGAGGACCCCAATTTGGACCTCAACATGCCAGGTAGTGGCAATCGACTTCCCCAAACAGCAGCCAGTCGACTAGACGACGACCGTCGATGGATGGAGTCAATGGAGCCATGTGTCCTGAAGGTTGAGGATCTGTAGAAGCAACAAACATACCCCATCGATGGGGCGTGGTCTCACTCACGGACCATCAGTGCTAGGCGTCGATGGTGTTGATATTCTCTGCCATCTTTCTGTTAAGACAAGGGGTTTTTTGGGAAATTCACCCCAAATCTTGTACAAAAGGAGGACGTCTATTTTGGGTGTTTATGGGTATTTTATGAGTACATAAGTCATAAAAATCTCATTCAAACCCTAGCGCCTAAATCAAAACTCATTCCCTCCCAAAGTTTCTTCAAAAACGTCCATGAGAGCTCAAGGTGAAGATAGAGCTTGAAGATGGATCTTTAATGGAGTTTCTTCTTCAATTATCAGTGGATTCTCTTAATAAGGTATGGGAGTTGTTCATCTAAGGATTTCTATCACCTTAGAGTCAATTTCAAAGATGATTTTTAAATATTTCAAAAAGATGAAAAAGTCTGATTTCTACTCTAAGTCTTGGGTTCTTGCATGAAACGTTATCAAACATTAAGATATGATATTATTGATGTATAATTGATGTTTCCAAATGAATTCTCGATGAATCCTTGACCCTCTCAAATCTCTCAATTTATCTAAAATATGGGTTATGTGATCGTTCTTTGATATAAAATAATCTAAGTGTAGATTGTTATGGGCTGTTAATTCATGAATAGATTATGATTTATTTGTTTATAGTCTGTTTAAATTTTATCAATTGAGTATCATATATTCTTAGATCCATTGAATATTAAGCTTATTGAATTGACATTGACTTAATTCTTATAAATTTTAGTGTAGTTTTATATGGGTATTGAATGATGTAAGAATTGTATTAAATTGATGTATAATTGGTCTTAGATTAATAAATCTATATTGAATTTACCTATAGTCGTTGATTATTATAGTTTATGTATTGAATTGATGTTTTATGACCATGAGTAAGGGCTTATTGGTATTGAATTGGATTATTTAGCTTTGGATTGAAGTGGTGAGATTGAATTGTTTGTACGCTTCCCTCACTCTCTGAATATTATGTATAGCTTTTGTATTACAATGATGATTGGTATGGTCCACTTAGGGTGGCGGTTCTATGTGAATTGATGTGGCTTTGTCAGCGTTACTTTGTGTCTTATGATGATCATGGCCTTGTCGGCACATTTGAATTGTTATGATGATTTGTGTACTTGAGTTTTTTGAAGTATGAGCATATTTATGTACATGTTAAGTAATGTGAAAGTATGTGTTCTTTCTATGTGTGTTAGAAGATCATGTAGAGAATTACTATGTGCTTATATGTGTAGTATAAGATGTTGATGCATGATTGTTCCTACTTGATTATATGAGTTGTGATGGTTATATTGATGATGATATAGTAATGTATAGGATTACATAAATACGATAAGGGTCATTCCTAAGTGCTTCAAAGAATGATACGTTATATGTGATAAAGTAAAAAATTTTGTGTCTTGTTTTAGTTGACTTGTGTCCCTTACTTGATACATGTATGAATTATATGGATATGAGATGTATTTACTAGGTAGGAATAGTGCACCCATGTCATTTATGAATGGATCATATGTGACACCTTAAATGATATTAAGAAGGTCATGTTCGTGGAAAAGGTTATGTTATGAATTTGAAGTCGAAGAGTAGTAAGGGTGTCCTTCGTGTAAAGGATGATGGACGTAAGGTTGTTTGCCTAGAACAACATTATATCATCCTTAGGAAAGTCATGATGAGCTATCTTAGTCTCCATTGAAGGGTAGCCCTAGAGAACCTCTTGTGTATAGTGAATGTGATTGGGTTATGAATTAGATATAGAACCTATTCATGTGATCTTCTAATGTCAATTACTCTATTAGAACATAGTCTAGCACCGAGTGAGTGTGTCATGGAAAGTATCTCTACTTGAGAAGGAGACTAGAGTATAATGTAGCTCTACTTGAGAATGAGATTAGAGTGCATAAAAGTCATTCATATTCCTTAACAATGTGCCTACATGGGATATGTCCTAGTTCTACCCTTGGAAAGTAGAACACCCTCACAAAGTAGGTTAGAACTTCAGATTCCTTGTCTAGCTATCAAATTTAATGTCGTTTATTGTCTATTCTCATCATACAGGATACCTACTAGCATTAGAAAACTTCTATGAAATTTAGGTGGTGGTATGAGAAACTATCTAGACATTGCACAATAGGCTTCGAACATGTTAGTTAGAGTCCCTAGGTCTTGTCCAGGACCATAATTTGAATTTCCTTATGTGATGAATGAGTCTTAAATAAACTAAGGAATGTAATGACTTATGTTAAGAAAGTATGTTAAATGAATAAGTACTTATTTAGAGTAGTTAAGGGCTGTCTAGTTAAAATGTGAAGGGGATAGAGGAATGATCACTTTGTATCTTACCTAGATAAGTCTTAATAATGACTCTAGTTAGGGAAGATGATTTATTATGTTGACATGATCTAAGCCTTAGGAAATTTAAAAGATTATTTAGGTAATCTTGAAGAGGTCAATCATGGACGTCATCTTATTGATTTACTTAAGTAATTATTTTGATAGCCTTTGGAGGGAGAATGTCATATTATATATGTGTTGATGTATTAAGTGAGAATTTTATCTTAGGTAGTTTATAGGATCTCTTAACCATGTGTGTAAGGGATTGTACGGGCGGTCTATTCACAACTCACTCAAGTGCGACTTAGAATAACCTTTGGTAGGAAATCTCATGCTCATGTGTTTATGTGTTTGGGGTACATCTCATTATAGGTGGTCTTAAGGATCATTTAGGTGCCTAGAGAGGGTGTACGGGTGGTCTCTCTATGTCTTACTTGAGTCAGTCTTTGGATATCTTTTAGTGAGGAAATTACATGCTAGGAAATGTTCAAGATGAAGTTCAAGGACGTCACTGTACAGTGAAGTAACTTCAATGTACCAGTGAACTTGCTCACTGTTATACTTTCCTAAAAATTTGAATAATTGCTTAGATGATATCTTATGAGATCCTAATATGTTAAATGATGTTCTTATGCTTATAGTATGATATTTTACTAAAAATTCATGAAAAGCATATTATTTACCAAATGTCCATTTTTCATGGTTTTTGCATGGCTTCCATAATTAATCAATCTAATGTGCTAACCCCTTCTTTTCCCTTTTTGACTAAAGCGTAGGAAATTTGAAGTCTTGATATTCCATGGAAGATGGATAGGTTTCTAATGTTGAAGATGAAGTATTGGTGAGTCCTCATCGATTCGAGGACAATATCCACGTGGTCATTTATGTCTTAGTCTTTATTTATATCTTGTATGGGCTTAGTCCCCAAGTATTGTATATCCAAAGTTTAGATAGTTCTATGAGATGTTGTAAAGGTTTTGATGTTTTAAATAAAATTCTTCCACTCGTGTAATGATTATGGAAAGAATCCTTCGTGTGTGAAGAAAGTTTTAAATTCTTACTCATTTTAGATTGTTTATTATGCAATGAATGATACAAGTGACTTTAATTAGACTTCTCGAAGTCCCATTTGCCGTGTGGCAAAACAAGTATGCTCTGACTTCTAGGGTGTACTTGTGGGTTGTTACAAAGTTGGTATCAGTGCATAAGGTTTGAGAGTGTCTTAGTTGTCTCATGAACCATAGCTAGTAGACTCTTGTTCCTAATGTGAAGCACCCCACATTATGAATAGAAGGCTATTGGGTGGTAGAAGAATTTTCACTTCTTCATTCATCTAATCATGCCTAAGAGCGTTGTATATGGTGTTTTTCCCTTGTTTCACTTATGTGTTGGTACCTTGGCGGTGACTTTATGAAGATTGGGTTGAGGGAGTGAAAATAGGAGATGTGACTTGTTAGATAAGGTGTGAAAGATGGTGTTGATGACCTTAGGTTGGTTTAGTTACCTTTGAAGGGTTGTGTAGTTTGAAAGAATGGTATATCATAGTGTTATAAATGTGAAGGAGTGGCCGCTGAGATGATTTGATGTTTTTTAGGACCCAAATATAGAAAGAAAGGTGATGAGATTTAAAAGAGTAAAGGTGAGTTTCTCCTAGTAAGGGGGATGTAGTGGTTAGATGGTTAGACCTTTGAGAGTCTTTATTCTTCACGAGGTAGACTTGAGTGAGAAAGTATTAGTAAGGTATAAGGTTCCTTGAGGGAGTTCCTTGTAGTAGATTTTACGTTGACCTTAGAATGGGTTTCTCCTAAGTGGGGGAGTATAGTGAAGAGTATGGTTGTTGGGAGTGAGGTACCCCTAACCTTTCTTTATCTGTTTATTTAAACATTAAAGAAAGAGTTCTTAGTAACTTGAATTGTGTAGGAGTGTTTTGAGAAAAAGTGAGTTCCAAATATTTTGCTTATGATATGTATGTTTTGATTGATGTTTTGTTGAATGGGAAAATGAGTTTTCATGCATGGTATTTTCCTCGTGGTTCATGTGCATCTAGTGTAAGTTGCTAATTGTTTCTTGAAGATAAATATTGAGTCTATCTAAATTTTTAGATGAGACTTTGTTGATTGAACATTTATATGGAATTTCTTAAGTGTTGCATTGCTAGATTGTGAAACATGTTCACTTTAAAGTTGCTAAGGATTTCTACTCACTGTATGGTTTTGTAAAAATTGACTAATTCAATATTTATTGGAAAATTGTTGTAATATTATTAGAAATTATTTATATGAGCATGATATTGACTATAAAATTACTTTTTGTTATGTGAAATAAAGGATATGAGTCTTATGGCATAATGAGTTGTAGAATTTATTCTAGTTTCTTGTTCTGCTATGATTATCTTAACTATGTGAAATTGATGCTCCTCCTTGATTTTGTGTTGTATGCCATTGTCATGAGTTGTTAATTTTAGTCTCTACTCTTGGAAGTTTTTGGAAAATGGCAAGTGTCATTCGAGGATGAATGTTGTCCAAGTGGAGGAGAATATAACAACTCCAAAAATGACTTAGGTGAAACTAGGGCATAATGTGTGTGACATGAAGTATTGAAGTCCTAAGATGGTCTAAAATGATGTTTGAGGCGGTGTATCAAGATTTAGTTTAAGTTTGAAGTCAAACGTCAAGGGATGACCAAGACGTTCGACGACTAGTCACCTATGTACCTTATTTGTTTTCATGTGATTATGTGTGTGTAATGATTTTACGAGGTCATTATATGGTTGATATTAGTGGTTAGAGTCAGCATGTGGAGTTTAATAAGGTTTGCATGTCAAACGTCCAAGAACATCTGGTGACATTCGAAAGATATTCTTTAGACGTCCTTATAAGTTTTGATGGGTGTTAGCATGTTGCATTGCTTGTTTGATGTTGAAGATGTTTTGAGATGTTCCTAATACCTAGACGTACCTGTTTAGAGGTTTAACATACAGGTAAGATACCACGTAGGACCCACAAGGGGCCGTAGAAGGAGGACCCCATCTTGGAGCTCAACAGTGTCAGGCAGTGGCAATCGACTGCCCCAAACGATGGCTAGTCTACTAGACGACGGCCCGTCGATAGATCCATGTGGCCTGCATATTGATGATCTTCAGAAGCAACCAACAGACACCATAGACGGGGCATAGTCTAACCCACAGAACGTCGATGCTGGGCGTCCATCTTTCATTTTAGAGTTGGGGGTTTTCACGAAATTCACCCCAAATCTTATAAAATAGGAGGACGGTTATGTGTTTATGGGTATTTTAAGAGTATATAAGTAACAAAACTCTCATTTAAATACTAGCACCTAAATTAAAACCCCTTCCCTCCCAAAGTTTCTTCAAAAACCTCCATGAGAGCTCAAGGTGAAGATAGAGCTTAAAGATGGATCTTCAATGGAGTTCCTTCTTCAATAACAATTTTTATTCTTGTAATAAGGTATGGTAGTTCTTCATCTAAGGCTTTCTATCACCTTAGAGTCTATTTCAAATATGATTTCCAAAGATGAAAAAAGATGAAAAAGTCCAATTTCTACTCTAAGGATTGTGTTCTTGCATGAAACATTTTCAAACATTAGATATGATATTATTATTGTATAATTGATGTTTTCAAATTAAATTCTCCATGAACCTTTTACCTTGTCAAATATCTCAATTTGACTAAAATATGGGTTATGTGAGCATGCTTTAGTATCAATGAATTCAAGTGTAGATTGTTATGGGCTTTGGTTTCATGTATAGATTATGATTGATTGGTTTATAGGCTTTTCAATTGATAAATTGAGGACTGTATATTCTTAGATCCATTGAATATTAAGTTTAAATTGATATTGATTAATGCTTGTGAATTCTAGTGTTGTTTTCTATGGGCTATTGAATAATGTAAGAATTGTAATTGATGGATGTCTAATGTGTCATAGATTGATAAATATATATTGAATTGACCTAGAGTCATTGAGTATTGTAGTTTATGTATTGAATTGATGTTAATATCAATGGGTAACGGCCTATTGGTATTGAATTGGATGATTAGCTTTGGATTGAAGTGGTGAGACTGAATGGGTGTTATTCTACCCTAACTCTCTTAATATTATGCATAGCTTTTGTATTACAATGATGATTTGTATGGTCCACTTATGGTGGTAGTGCTATGTAAATTGATATGGCCTTATCCGCATTACTTTATGTATTATGATGATCATGGCCATGTCGGTACTATTTGAAGTATTATGATGATTTGTGTAGTTGATTTATGTGAAGTATGAGCATATTTATCTATATGTGAAGTAATGTGAAAGTATGTGTTCTTTTAAATGTATGTTAGGAGATCATGTAGACTTTGACTATGAGCTTATATGTGTATTCTTAGATATTGATGCATGATTGTTCATACGTGACTATATGAGTTGTGATGGTTATATTGATGATTATATAGTAATGTATAGGATGACATAAATATTATAAGGGTCATTCCTAAATGCTTCAAACAATGATATGCTATATGTGATAAAGTTAAGAATGTTGTGTCTTGTGTTTGTAGACTAGAGTCATTACTTGATACATGTTTGAATGGTATGTGGTTATGAGATGTATTCACTAGATAGGCATAGTTCACCCTTGTCATGCATGAATGAATGACATGTGAGACCTTAAATGATCTTAGGATTGTCATGTACAAGCAATAAGGTTATGTTATGAATTTGAAGTCGAAGAGACGTAATGGTGTCCTTCATGTAAAGGATGATGGACTTATGGTTGATCGGCTGAAACGGCATCATATCATCCTTAGGAACAGTCAGGATGAGCTATTTAGTCGTCATTGAAAGGTACCCCACTGGACCTCTTTGGTATGATGAATGTGATTGGGTTATGAACAAGATATAAAACCTCTTCATGTGATGCTTTAATGTCAATTACTCTATGAAAACAAAGGCTAGAACCGCATGAGTGTGTCATGGGAAGTAGCTCTACTTTACAATGAGACTAGAGTACAATGTAGCTCTACTTGAGAATGAGACTAGAGTGAATAAAAGCCCTTCATATTCCTTAACCATGTGCCTACATGGGATGTTTCCTAGTTCTACCCTTTGCAAGTAGAACACCCTCACCGAAGTAGGTTAGAACTCTGGATTCCATGTCAAGCAATCATGGTATGTGTCAATTTTTTCCTATTCTCGTCATATGGGATACCTACCAGCATTAGAGAAGTTCTATGATATTAGGTAGTTGAATGTGATGCTATTTAGACATTGCGCAATATACTTTGAAGGTGTTAGTAGAGCCCTAGGTATTGTCGAAGACCATTACTTGAATGTCCTTATGTGATGAATGAGTGTTGTATGAACTAAGGAATGTAATGACTTAAGTTACGAAAGTACATTTGATGAATAAGTACGGTTTGTCTAGTTAAGGTGTAAAGGGGGCATAGGAATGGTCATTTCGTATCTTACCTTGATAAGTCTTAAGAATGACTCTATTTAAGGAATATAGTTGATTATGTAGATAGGATCTAAGCCTCATGTATTCTTAAGGATTATTTAGGTAATCTTTAAGAGGTTAATCATGGACATTATCTTCTTGATTTACTTAAGTTAGTCTTTTGATAGCCTTTGGAAGGAGAATGTCATATTATTTATGTGTTAATGTATTAAGTGGGAATGATTCTATCTTAGGTAGTCTATAGGATCTCATAAGTGTGTGTGTAAGGGATTGTATGGGCGGTCGCTTCACAACTCACTCAAGTGAGACTTAGAATCATCTTTGGTATGAGTGGTCTTAAGGATCATTTAGGTGTGCCAAGACAAGGTGTATGGGTGGTATCACATTTTCTTACTAAAGTGAGTCTTATGATAGCTTTTAGTGAGGGAATTACATGCTAAGAAGTGTCCAAGATGAAGTTAAAGGACTTCAGTGTAATAGTGAACTTGTTCACTATAATGTTTTCCTAAAAATGTGAATAATTGCATAAATGATCTCTTATGTGTTTCTAATATGTAAAATGATGTTCGTATGATTATAGTATGATGTTTTAATCAAAATTCATGAAAACCATGTTATTTACTAAATGTCTATTTTTCATGGTTTTTGCATGGCCTCCATACTTAGTGCATTTAATGTGCTAACCCCTTCTTTTCCCTTTTTGACTAAAGTGTAGGGAATTGGAAGTCTTGGTATGCTATGGAGGATGGATAGGTTTCTAAGGGTTGAAGATGTAGTATTGGTGAGTCCTCATCGATTCGAGGACAGTATCCACGTGTTCCTTTATGTCTTAGTCTTTATTTTATGTCTTGTATGGGCTTCATCCCAAGTGTTGTATTCTCCAAAGTTTAGATGGTTCAATGAGATGTTATAAAGGTTTAATGTTTTAAATGAAAGTCTTTATCTTGTGTAATTATTATTGTAAGAGTTCTTCGTGTGTGAAGAATGTTTAAATTCTTACTCATTATGATGCAACGAATGATACGAGTGTCTTTGATGAGACTTCTTGAAGTCTTATTTGCCGTGTGCGGACACAAGGATACTCTAACTTCTAGGGTGTATTTGCAGGTCATTACAAATACGTGTTAGACACCCTTCCACCAATTTTCATCATTATCCGATTCCTAAAAGCTAGTCATATGCTAAGGCACGCTAGTACCTCATTAATCTAGTTTCCGGACGTCATGGACGTTCTTTGATATTTTGATTTCTATACCTCCTAAATGACTTATATACATAAAATAGATCTTAAAGTTGTGTCTAAACCTTTGACAACTATGTTAGGATCTAGAACACGTCTTAGATTTTCGAAGTGTTACACTATCCCCCCTTATGGAACATTCATCCTCGATACTAAAATCTTTTGCAAGGAAGGAATTGACTCAAGACTAGCAGCCCAACCAATCCACAATACATGAAAACACGAGTTACAACATCAATCATATCATTTACACAAAGTAATTCAAAACTTCAATTACTACATAATAAGGCTCAATATCACATTATGAAGAATTTCCTTCTCACACAACAAAATGAGCTCAACATACCATATATGAGTCAATTATGCCAAAACTCAACTTACCAACATGTTCAATATCATTTCATAAAGACTCGTCATATAAAAATGCACAACATAACGCAAAACAAGAAGAATTTCAAATTCCCAAGTAAATGGACAATTTCACTGTAATGACACCAAAAAGGCGCATTTTTTAAGAACTTCTCCACAAATCGTAGCAACTTCAAATTTAGTAATTATATTCATTCTTAGAAAGAACAAATAACCTTCACTTGTAAAAAGATGGTTATAACGAGACTTCATGTTTGCTTAGGCCTCCCATGTGCTCTCTAAGTTAGGTGGTTTCTCCATAATACTTTTAAGGAGGCCACCTCTTTGTTCCTCAACTTCTTCACTTGAAAATCAAGGATTTGAACCAGAATCTCCCCATAAGAGAGGTTATCCTTTACTTCAAGACCCTCAATAGGTCGAATAGACTCAGGATTACCGATACACTTATTAAACATAGAGACATGGAAAAACGGATGAACCGAAGGCAATTAAATAGGGAGTTACAACTCATAGGCAACGTTACCAACCCTTTATAAGATTTCATAAGGACCCATATAACGAGGACTCAACTTCTCTTTCTTTAAATATCTAACCACCCCTTTCATAGGCAATTTTTTTCAAATATACCTTATCACCTTCCTCAAACTCTAAATCTCTTTTATTATGATTGGCATAAGACTTTTGCCGACTTTAGGTTGTTTGCAACTGGTTCCTTATGATATGAACTTTCTCAAAAGTCGTAAAAATAAAATCGGGACCCAAAAGTGAAGACTTACCAACTTCAAACCACCTAATAGGAGACCTACACCTCCTACCACACAAGGCTTCATAAGGAGCCATGGAGATGGATGAATGGAAACTATTATTGTAAGCAACAAATTCCGCTATGTCCTTTTTGAAACCTTCTAACCAAAACACTTCCCTAAGGTCATGGTACATCTTTTTCAAACTCGGACGAATGGAATAACAGGACCCAAGAGCATCCTCAAGAATTAGGTTCCTCAAATCATCTACATTCGGAACACACAATCTTCCTTGATACCTCAAGCCTACATCTCCCTCCCTCCCCCCCCCCACAAGGAGAATGACTCATCAAGCATTCCAAGAACCGATTCCTTAAACTCTAGCAATGGTTGATCAAGGTGTTGTTTGGACTTCACCTCAACAACCAATCATGACTAGGAGTTATCATGGACCATAAAACCACCATTTGGAGAATCTTCCAACCTAACACACAACATAGCCAACCTATGAACATCTTTCACTAGGTCTTTCTTGGATTGCTTACATGAGACATACTACCCATGGTCATATGATTTAGAGCATCTGCAATAACATTGGCCTTGCCGGGGTGATAGAGAACACTCATATCATAATCCTTCAATAAATCCAACCACCTTCTTTATCGGAGATTGAAATCCTTTTGAGTACACACATATTGAATATCTTATTGTTGGGATATACATCAACATGAACACCAGACAAGTAATGCCTCAACGTTTTCTAGGCAAAAAACATATTCTCTAACTCAAGATCATGAGTTCGATAGTTCCTCTCAAGCACCATAAGGTGTCTAGAAGCATAGGCTACTACCTTCCCAGGTTGCATAAACACACACCCTAAACCCACTTGGGATGATTCAC
>NC_028643.1:32532783-32569707 GCF_001406875.1 Solanum pennellii
GACATGCAATTGTCCCCAATGCATAAAAAATTGAAATACTAGAGTGGTAGGTGAAGCAAACCTAGGGCGCAAAGCATCGACGATCAACAAGCTGGTGGGTCCGGTTCCCCGGAACCCACTACCTCTCCAATCTGGACACCCTAAGTGTTGTCCTCAGCATCAACAGCACTATCAACATTGCCTCCCGGTATCTCCACAGTTTTGGAGATAGACGCCCCAGCAGCTAACTCTCCTGCTGTCATCTGACGCGCCTCCTCTTCAGCAAGCGAGGCTCTCCTCGCAGCCTCCATCTCACGGCGCTCCTTCTTCCATGCTTGAGCTTCATCCTCCTCTCGACCCCTACACCTCTTGGCATGCTCTCGAGGGGGAGGTGGTGGAATCTCTGAAGTGGCGAATTGGGATGCCATCACTGTGTCTTCAGCATGCTCTGCAGAAGGGGCCTCAGACACAGGCACCCTAGCCTCTAGGATCATATCAATATCTGCGCAAAGACTGTATCAGAATAGACTTGAAACTGCCCGTCGACACACCACCGGTTGGGCTGTTCATTAACCGGGGTGAGAGCACGAGCTGGTGAACCGGGTGTGGATTCTGAACTGTCAGCCTAATCAGACGAGGCCGACGCTGCAGCGGTGGCGGGTGCGGGAACCTCAGCAGATCCGGAGGCTTCCTCCGACCACAAAACTCCTAAGGAGCCAGACGCTCCTTCTTCATTAGTGTCTGACCCGGAAGGTGTGTCGGTCAATGTGTGCTCCTCATCAGACTGGGAGGCAGTGACTACGCCGGACGCCACCTTTTTGGGTGTGGCACTGGCAGCACGTGCAGCACGAGATGGGGTGGAAGTGCCTGGGGGCACGTACTCGGGGGAACGCTCATCATTAGAGCCAATGACCAAGCGGGCAGACGGGGCGACAGACTTCGATCTCCTGCGTGCATAGACTCGATCTTGTTTTGGTGCCACAGTAGATAGTACCTGTAAAAGATCAATATTAGTACTAGAAGGAGCAAATAAGACAAGCAAAACCACACAAAATAAATAAAAAATTTAAAATAAAATGACATTGCTATAGTAACAGTGAAACACAACGGACCAGGTGACCATCATGGGGTTCGTCGTGTCTTTCTTAGACTATGTTTATATGGAGAGTCTCTGACAAGTATGACGGTATGTGCAGGATGGACCGTCACAGGTACGACGGTCCGTCGTAGGTGTCCGTCAGAGGACACTTGAAAAAACATATGAAGACCCTTAGGAGAGGTGTCTCTGACCATCATAGCGGTCATGCAGGACGGACCGTCGTGGGTATGATTGTCCATCGTACTTGTCCGTTTGAGGACACTTAGAAAAATAGAGAGAGACACTTAGGAACGGGTCTCTAACAACCAGAACGGTTGTGCAGGATGGACCGTCGTAGGAATGACGGTCCGTCACATGTGTATGTTGGAGGACACTTTGAAAAAGTGAGAGACCCTTAGGAATAGGGTCTTTGACAAACAGAACGGTTGTGCAGGATGGACCGTCGTGGAAACGACAGTCTGTCGCATGTGGCCGTTGGTGGAAACTTTGAAAAAATTGGAGAGTGGGGTGTTAGGGCGGTTGGAACGGACCCAATGACGGTCCGTCGTGGGTACGACGGTCCGTCTCGGGGTCTCGTTCTGTAACTCAGTGACAGAATTGGAGATGCCCCATTCATCCCCTGTGACCCAAATCGAATTGGTAGTGTTTTGACCTACATTTGTCTAACCCAAATACCTAGTAAACTAGCAATGCTAAAGCACCTATTTCTAGGGTTTTAACACGGCAATTTCGAGGATTTTTTTTAACCTAGGTCAGATAAAATTTGATAAAGAATGAACATATCAAGAAGATCTAGGCTACTACTAATTGATAAACGAAAATGCAATATAAATGAGTAGAAATTAGAGACATATACCTGAGAATTTGAGAAAAACAAGAGGGAAAGGTACTTGGTGATCAAGTAGACACTCACAACAGCAGCTCTGACTAGTAGATGATGAATTTTGAGGAATTTGGAGAATTTGGGGAAAATGATCGGTTGTAAGAGAGCTTTGAAAGTTGAAAAGGGAGGGAAATGGGAGACAGAGTGAAAGAATGGGGTGAAATGAAGGGGTGGGGGTTTTAAATGATGAATTTTTTAAAAAAAAACCCAGCCGGGTCAGGTCGGGTACCCATCATTAAAGACGCAACGATTCCCCGACGACGGTCCGTCTCGGTTGTGACGGTTCGTCGTTGGTTCCGTTGCGTGTGCCCTAGTTTGAAAATAACAGAAAGACGTACCTGGCACGACGGATTCATGCGATGGTCCGTCAAATTCAGTCGGTGCTAAGCTAAGTCCCTTTTGAAATGCATTTAATGTCTTTATTAGTCATCATTGCTTAATGTATGTCATAGTGTCTATACCTTGCATAATCATAATCGTCATACCTCAATCGTAACTGCATGAGTATAGCCCTTTCAATACAGTTCATATATGTGAGGTTAGCACATTTACACATTCACATCATGATGAGGCACATTGGTAATTCATCACCATCCTTATATCATTTACATCTTAGCCAACACCTCACAAACAATAGTCAAGACATTTCAATTTAACATCATACCAACCCTATCAATCCTAATACAATATAAACTTCAATGTAATATCATCACTCAATCTCAAGTAATCATAATTGCAATAAACAATAGGGATAATAAGACTTGCCAAATCTCCGTCATAATCCATCCTCGAGGTCTTGCAATCAACCCTTAATTCAACCCAATAAGGGTGTAATATAATCAAAAAACAATAACCTACATGATAACAAAGCCAATTGAATCACTACATCACTATTCATCACTAGTTCATAGCTTAAGATAAGAACTTAGACAAAATTCATAACATATTCCATAACCTTGGTCAATTACTAAAAACTAGAATAATAGGACTAAAATTCATATTAATCTATTCATTATTTATATAATAGCATCATCTAGTATTAATTCTACCAGTAACCAAGTCTATTGAACAAACATCATACTATTTATATCGAGATCAGAACCTAGGGTTAAGGGGAAAAGGTAATCTTCTACAAACTGGACCAATCCATTAAGAAATAAAATACTTGAGTTATAATACATGATAATGTATTCATAATATCTCAAATAAACCATAAATAAAGCAATTCACTAGATTATTTTTGAGTTGGAAAAGACCCACTTGAATTTCATATTTTTGAAATCAATTTGATAGAACCCTTTGGGAAAAGAAGTCCCAAAAATGAAAATAATCTCATAACTTAATGTTTGATGAATATTGATGGAGAAACTTTGGTGATTGATGACTTATAACCCGCCTTGACCTTGACTTCTATGGAGTTCTTCAACTTGAGAGAGAAAGGAGAGAGATGGAAGAGAGTTTAGGTTTCGAGAACTATGAGAGTTTAGGTTAGTATCATTACGTTATGGTCTTTATATAGGACGTTAATTAACTTTATTAGACCTCACCTAACCCCTAATTAACCTCCTAAATAATCCAACTAATTAAATGAATTAAATTAAAACGTGCAGCAAAAGCCCCTCACAGACGAGATCCCGATCGACACATTGTGTGTCAATCAAGGACCATGGGACCAACCGCCCAACTAGTCCGTCGTTAAGTTCAGAGACTTGTAAAAAAAAGAATTTTCCAATTTATATAAGTTTCAATTTGCGTAGGTAAGGACCACGAGTTGTCTGTGGCATCCGTTGGTGACATTGTCTATTGATAGCTCTTAATCACTTTTGCAAGGGTCCTCCTCAAGGTCCCTTAGTTGGTCTTTGGGGATTCTTACCCAAAACTTTCGACTATGAACTAACTCTAATACGTGTTATACACCCTTCCACCAATTTTCATCAATTAGGCTAAGGCACGCTATTACCTTATTGAACTAGTTTCCGAACGTCATTGATGTTCTTTGACGTTTTCATTTCTAGACCTCCTAAATAACTTATATACATTAAAATAGACCCTAAAGAAGTGTCTAAACCTTTTCACACCTATGTTATTCTCTAGAACACGTTTTGTATTTTTTTATAGTGTTATGTATAGTTTTTAAGCATGGAGATATGAAACACTAGATGAACTGAAGCTAGTTCACTAGGTAATCTCAACTCATATGCAACTTTACCAACTGTTTGAAAATTTTCATAAGGACCAACATAGTGAGGACTCAACTTCCCTGTCTTGCCAAATCTCATCACCCCTTTCATGGGTGAAATTTTAAGATGCACTTTATCACCTTCTTCAAATTCAAGTTCTCTTCTCCTATTGTCGGCATAAGACTTTTGTTGACTACACGCTGCCTTCAACCTATCCCTTATTACACGAACTTTCTCCAAAAAATTTATATATTAATTTGAGACCAAGGAGTGAAAATTCACCAACTTCAAACCACCCAACCGGACAACTACACCTCCTACCATATAAAGACTCAAAAGGGGTCATGGATATAGTAGAATGGTAGCTATGGTTATAAGAGAACTCAACCAAATCCCAACTTCCCTCGAAGTCGATAACACAAAATCTTAGCATGTTCTTAGGGGTTTGAATAGTACGGTCCTCTAGACCATCCGGTTGGGAAGGAAAAGTGATGCTTAACTTCACTTTAGTACCCAACACTTCATTGAATGACCTCCAAAATATAGAGGTGAATTGTGCGCCCCTATCCGATATGATGGATAACGGAATACCATGTAAACATAAAATATAATATATGAAGATCCTTTCATAATCCTCCACCGAGTAAGTGCACTTGAGGGGAACAAAATAAGTGGATTTTATCAATCTATCCACCACCATCCATATATAGTCAGTTTGCCTTCTAGTCCGAGCCAAACCCACTATGAAGTCCATATTTATATCCTACCACTTCCAAGTGGAGACTTGCATTTCGTGGAGTAAGCCACCCAGCTTTTGTTGCTCGCCTTTCACTTGTTGGCAATTTGGACAGCTTGCAACATATTCTGCGATGTCCCTCTTCAAGCCATCCCACCAAAACACGTCTCTAAGGTCATGAGACATCTTAGTAGAACTCCACTGAATAGAATAACGGTAACCATGAGCTTCTTCAAGAATCCGGTTTCTAAAATCATCAATATTGGGCACACACAAACTTTATTGATACCTCAAAACACCATCATCCCACCTAAGGAGAATGACTCATTATGTTTACCAAGAACCGAATCTTTCTACTCAATCAATGATGGATAAAGGTGTTGTTTTGACTTCACCTCAACCACCAAAGGCTATTCGAGTTATGATGGGCCATAAAATCATCATTTGGAGAATCTTCGAGTCTATCACACAAATGAGCCAACCTATGAATATCTTTCATTAGGTCTTTCTTGGTTTCTTCTACATGAGACACACTAGCCATGGTCATATGACTTAGAGCATCCTCAACCACATTGGCTTTGTCGGGGTGGTAGAGAACAGTCATGTCGTAATCTTCAACAATTCCAACCATCTTCTTTGTTGGAGATTTAACTCCTTTTGAGTAAACACATATTTAAGACTCTTATGGTCGGTATACACATCAATATGAACCCTGTAAAGATAATGCCTCCACATTTTCAAGGCAAACACCACGACCACTAACTCAAGATCATGAGTTCGATAATTATTATCATGCACCTTATGTTGTCGTGAGGCATAGGCTACTACTTTCCCATATTGCGTAACGACACACCTTAAGCCCACTCGGGATGCATCATAATATACCACGAACCCCTTGGTACCCTCCAGTAGAATCAACACCAGAGTAGAGGTAAGCCTATCTTTTAAAATTTGGAAGCTCCTTTCATATGCTTCTTACCACTCAAATTCACACTCTTTTGGGTCATGGTAGTCAAATGAGAAGAAATGGATGCAAAACCATCCACAAACCTCCTATAGTACCCCGCTACACCCAAGAAACTCCTAATATCGGTTGGAGTCAATGGTTTAGGCCAATTTTTAACTGCCTCAGTTTTCCTTGGATGAAACTCAACTCCCTCACTAAAGATGATGTGACCAATAAACGCCACCGACCTCAACAAAAACTCACATTTTCTATACTTGGAAAATAATCTAGATAAACTCCACCGACCTTAAGCATTTGTAATACCACCCTCAAATGGTCCATGTCTTCACCCTAATTCTTCGAATATACCAAGATGTCGTCAATGAAGACAATGACAAATGAATCTAGATAATTTTGGAACACCCTATTCATTAGGTCCATAAAAGTCATCGGGGCATTAGTGAGTCCAAAGGACATTACTAGGAACTCATAGTGACCATACCTAGTTCAAAATCGCGTTTTAAGTGTATCCTCACCTCTCACCCTAAGTTGGTGATACCCCGATCTCAAGTCAATCTTAGAAAATTAGCTTGCCCCTTGGAGTTGATCAAACAAGTCGTAAATCTTAGGGAGAGGATACTTGTTGTTAATGGTGAATTTTATTTAATTGTCCATAATCAATGCACATTCTAGGGGACCCATCCTTCTTCTTCAAAAACAAAACCGGAGCACCTTATAGAGAAATACTAGGTTTGATGAAGCCTTTTTCTAGCAAGTCTTTCAGTTGGACCTTCAACTCTTTCAATTCGGCCAGAGTCATCCGATAAGGAAGACTTGAAATGGGGTTGGTATACAGTATCAAGTCAATATGCGAATCAATTTCCCATTCAGTAGGGATTTTGGGAAAGTTAGTAGGAAAGACGTTCAGAAATTCCCTCACTACGGGGACTAACTCAATGGGCGGATTTTTGGAGTCTAAATCTTTGACTCTTACAATATGGTATAAACACCCTTTTGAGATCATCTTACACCCCTCTAAACAAGAAATGATACGACCACTAGGAATAAAATAACCCCATTTACACTCCAAAATTGATTCATTAGGAAAATTGAACTTGAATATTCTTGTCCTACAATCTATGGAAACAAAACAATCATGCAACCAATCCATTCCAAAAATGACATCAAAATCAACCATATCGAGTTCCACTAGTTCAACATGATTACTCTATTGGGCAACATTATAGGACAGTTTCTATATACCCTCTTTGCAACCACTGACTCACCTACAAGGGTAGTTACCTTAAAAGGTTCATTTGGGATATCAGGCAAGGTATTAAACTTTCTAGCAACAAAAGGAGTAACAAAATATAATGTAGCACCCGGATCAATTTAAGCATAAACATCAATAGAGAATACTTGTAACATAGTGGTCACCACATCGGGAGAACTCTCTTGTTCACCCCTAGAGCGAAGAGCATAAAAGCAATTTAAATTCTGATGTTCATAGGAGGAACATCCTTCTTCTAATCATAACATGGTCTATACCTTTAAATTCATTAAGAGATCAGTATGCAACCACATTTAAGTCACACTTAGGCAGATTTGACATCACTCAAGATGCAAATAGGAACTCATACTTCAACGCACATAGACGTGAGTCAAATAGGTTAATAATGGATTCTTATTAGTTAGGCATAGTACCATCAGGGCATACTTTACCATACCATTCTTAGTTATGTCTTGGGAGGAATGTTCTTCTCCTTAACACACTTACAAGTCTCCTGAGTTTACACCCAAGCAAGGCACAAAGGTCAATTCATTTTAAATGAGAAATTTTCTATTTTTAACCATAGCATGCCCATACTTCTTTCCTAGTAAAGTCAAAATGGCAAATCACACCACACACATTACAACCATAGCAAGTCATTTCAAATAGATTTCAATTTCTAGAATAACACTAGCTTTCATAAACATGCATCATTTAGGGAAAATCATACAATTTATAGGCACACACATAGAAACTAGATAGACATGCCTTCACTTTTAAGGAGTGAGCCTACAATTATACTTCCCAAATCATAACTTTCAAGAGACTCATCATTTTTCATTTTAAGGAGACTCAATTTATCATTAATTGCTTAAAATACCACACATTAAAAGTGAAATCAATATGCTTCCTACCTTATCTCATGAAGTTAAATACACAACTAATATAACGAGATGCATAATTAACATGAGAAAACTTAAATTTGTTCAAAAATACTTTTTCTTGCAATTTAGAATCTCCAAAAATGCATAAAATAGTCTCATTTAATACATACATAACATATGGAGAATATGCAATTCATCATTCTATGCAAGACTCCTATAATGAACAAGATACTAGGAACTCTTTATTTTCAAGCTCAAGTAAGAATAGAAGGACAAGATAGAAATATCTATCACCTTACTACTCACATTACCATCCCCCACATAGGTTAAGCCTATTTAAGAGAAACTTAACTCAACTATCATTATTCCTCTAGGCCTAAAACCCAAAGGAAATCCATAACATTCAAGATAGGTCATACTACCCAACCACATAAAGTCTCAACTATACCTTGAACATCAAGGGTCATACAACATTAGGGGAAATCAATAGAGAAGACATAGTCATAAGGCCTCTTTCTTTTCTTTTAATACTAAGGTAAGGTAACTTCTAGGTCATTCCGATCCACATAATCACCCTACAAAGTAAGCACACTACCTTCACTTCTAGGACCAAGCCTATACAAAAGACTCTAATCCATGCAAGGCAGCCATGAAGGTTCACACATGTAAACAAAGGGAAAATTTTGAACCATTACATATATATAAAGGCAAGATGCATCTTTAGCTATTCAACACATTTATTCAAAGCATCTCAACTCATATCATAACATTATACTACCATCATGCATACTCATAAAGCAACTCACTATTCCCTAAAAGGAACTCAATTCAACTATCAGAACTTCTTCATCAAGTTATAATCCTATCACAACGTAAATATTCACATAACATGTCGTTTCACATAGCTCAAATATATAGCTTTAAAGGCATCAGATCATCTAAGCATGCCAAAATCACCTTCACACATACTCATCAAACATTAAAACAAAAATAAGCATCAAAACTCACCTTTTCTCCCTCAAGCATAAAGATACAATTCATCCATGAAATCACATCTAAAAGACCACCGGACAAGAAAACATAAGAGAGAGATCGTATAGAGTTAAGTTCTATGGAACGACATGAGAATATGGGAAGAAGGAAAACTCTATCGTTTTATAGCCTATCGCTCATAGATGTGTCGCGACTCACCATCGATGAACGAGACACTACTAGACGTGGTAATATGAGATTTTGGACCCTAAAACCATTTTTATAACATCATGCTTTAATACCACATTTATCACGATCGGGGAGCGCCTCCTAAAAGTAACATGGCGTACTTGACCTCCTGGAGGTCTTATCCAAGAGAATAGTTATCATTTATCGCATTTTCATAGGTTAATTTTGGGAAAATTTAAAACTTTCTTAGCACATCGTATGCTAGAAACATCACTTTCATTATATCGATAAAATATCATATTTACATAGTTAGATTGTAAGTCTCTTTTCCATCTTAAACTCAACATCACTAGAGTACATTAAGGACACGACACTTATAACATAAATCATAAGTATACTATTACATGACTTTACAGTAAGACATGACTTAGGAAATCCTTGGACTTAAGGATTCTTTTTCTTGAGCTTTAGAATCACATATCAAGCTCTTCACCATAGAGACCTCCTTTAAGCATCCATAACCTACACTTTGTGTAAAAAGGTAAATGATAATGGAGTTAGTACAAGTATGCACTAAGTATGGCAACCATGCAAAAACATGCATTCAAAAGGGACATTTTACTTGAAACCATGCATCATGTGTTTTGTGAAAACTTCATAAAACTTTGATACAATGAGCATCATACATTTCGTTTACTTCATATAGGTATATTCAGTGGTCATACATCATATAAAACCACACATTTCATTTATGCATATTTTGCATCATTACAGTAAACTTTCTTTCCTTTTACAGTGAACCCTTTTCTTCTTAATTCCTTAACTTCTCAAGTAACCCTCTAGTGATATTTTGTGAAATGTATTGATAATGTCCCATTACACTATCCACACTCAAACATCACCTTATGCCACTAGGTACTCATACATACAACCTTCAAAAATCCAACACAAGCATTCATAAGACCATTTCATACAGTAAGACATATACCTCACATTTATCCCATCGCACATTATAGACACATAGAAGAAATCATTACAAGACTGCATACAAGTAGAGACTTATAATCATCATAATGATAAGACATTAGTCAACATTAACATATTTGGACTTCACTTCACAAAGACCTCATAGAACATTACCCATAACATCATTTTAAGCCTACTAGTGCAATGTACATGTGAAGTCTCATAACCTCACACATACTAAATCAACCTACAAGGAGACTACAAGCATACCATTCACTCCATTCATCAACAAGAAAAATATAGAAAACCTCCTTCATGTCAAGAAATATCTTCATCACAAAGTCATTAAGACCAACATTATGCATATAAGATAAGACCACATGATATAGACGCATTAGGACTTATACCATGCATTTCATTACAACAAGTAGACAACACTACGATGTCATTCATAAGGATATAAACAGAATCACATACTTTAGAACACCTTCCTAGAACTCCTTCAAGAGATACTTGTGCAATGCATAGGTGAAGTCCCTTACCCTCACCTACACTAAACAACTTTCCTTAGGTTATCCTTGTTAGGGTCCTTACTTTACTTCCATTGTCCATTTTACGTTAGGGAAACTATAGCCTTAACTACACTAAGAACATGGGTGCTACACATGGAATTTGGTGTTGTAGAGACTTACGCCAAGGGAAATTTCTCTACCTTGACAAGGTAGAACATTAACGTCATGCTAGCATATTTGGTGACATCACATGCTAAATCCTATGGGGCAAGCATAGTTTATAGAACTTGGATATATATATGTATGGAAACCCTCTTTATGCCTATTGAGGCGTTTTAATCATCCACTTATGGAAAACCTCTTTATGCCTATTGAGGCATTGTAGTTATCCACCTCGTGAGGTATGTGGTAAACAAGGCTTCCCACATTGGGCCGCCCTTCATCAAAGTTCACTCGATGCTAAGATAAGTTCGCTTTATTAAACAACCATTATTATAATTACTTTATAGAATATAGGGTTAGGAGAGTTAACCCCTAATATGCTTACCTCATAGGTCATAGATGAGAGTTCATCAACCTAAATCATGTGAGAAGTCCTTTCACATGGACATAGCATATGTAAAGCACCATCCTGTTTAGGGTACTCTTGGGAACACCTTCCAAGAGCCCCTCTATTGACTATATCATCATACAAGCATCATAGAAATACTTTCATGTATGTGTATACACATATGTGAGAAAACCTTTCACGTAAACACCCTTTGACCACAAATGTTCATACTTCTATTTCTTTCATGCCTAAAAGTATAGGTGTAACTATATGAGCATTCCTTTCATATAAATACATTTAGACACAATGTAGATTCATACTTCATCATATCATACACTTGAAATCATATAATATAAGACATATTCATAGCAAGACATTCATATTCATGTACATAAATCACCAACCTAGGAACTATCCTATCACGGCACACATGTGCAATGCATAGACAAGGTCCCATACCTTTGTATACTAGTACACCTGTCAAGTAATCCTAGTTAAAGGATACATAACATACTTCATGGACATATACTTTACATGCACAGTAGTCGACATTAGTGTATATGAGTGTCCTTTCATTAGACACCATGAACCTATAGTACTTGTAAGCATGCATAATGTGTAAGTGTGTGTATGTTGGTCAACATGATCACATAATGGCTAACAACAATATATTGAGGCAGCCACCCTCTTAGGATCACATTACACATCCAAGCTATACCACACATCACAAGTTAGCATAGGAGACAAGATGACTTCAACACTTGCATTCAAGAGTGCTAACCATAGTTAATCACACATTCATATAGGGGTATATAGGTAAGGGGTCATTAAACATTTTTATCTTCAATAACAGCAGCTAAAACTTACCCTAAAAAGTTCATTCAATTATAGAATACATCATCAATACCTAGAAAATTCTACTATTTTGAGACCTAGGCATAAGCTTCACATAGTGTAACCATCATAACCACACACTCATATATCATCAATTTTGCTTCAAGGCCATGATCCACACATATATAGATTGCAAGATAGATTGGGTATGGGATTTTGATGTTATAAACAAACTTAATATACCAAAAATAACCAAATAAACCGCCTAGGGTCAGGATAGGACGTTGGGTGAATTTCCCATTCACCCCTTCACTTAATAGTGCGCCTGGCAGCTTGTTGCAGGCTGCATCGACGTACAACAATTGATGCCCCTTAGTCCCAACGACATTCGTAATGTTTGCCGTCATTTGGTTTCAGAGGCTTGTTAACTGTCTTGAGCCTTCACCAGGATAAGTCTTGAACGACGCCTGCCCATCAATGGGGCGTAGAAGCATCTACTAATCATCGTTCTTGGTCGTTTTAGGCAGTCTTTGGGTCCTCCTTGAGGACCTTTAGTGGGGCCCTTGGAAAGTATTACCGGGATGTTTCCAAAATAAATATACTCATTAACATTTTAGGGACCTTCCATATAACTTTCACCTAAAAAAACACGTAAAACATATCAAGACACACAAAGACACACATGCACGTCTAAAGGCTAACTTTCAAATATTATCAGATGTTATTGGACGTTTGCTTTTCAAATTAATTCAAATCATGCATGCATATTGTAAATGAGTTGTTTAACATATTTTAACCCTTTTTACACACATGTGAGGATATAAGAACATTTATTTAATTTTAAGGTCCTTATAGCTCTCTTGAGTGTGTTATGAAGCGACCGCCCATACAATCCCTTCACAGACACCAAAGAGATCCTTTAGACTTGCTAAGATAAGATTATTCCCATTTCACTAATTAGACTCCCTACCAAGAATTACTCTACGAATAACCTCGGTAAGACATGAAGACAACTCTCATACACCCTCTCCAAGCCTACCTAAGCAATCCTCAAAGCTACTCTAGATAGATACCTTTTCATTAACATACCTTTACTTAGGTCATTACATTTATTAGACAATTTAAGATACATTCAATACTTAAGGACTTCACATAATGGTCTTGGAGAAGACCTAGGGAACCTATATGCTAACATCTTCAACATTTCTTGTGCAATGTCTAGATATCATCCCATTCCACTACCTAATCTTCATAGTACTTTTCCAAAACTAGTATGTATCCAACGTGATGAGAACAAGCAATAAACGACATAGACAGTACTAGCTAGGCATGGAATTCGGAGTCTACCTTACTCTGATGGAGGGTGTTCTACTTGCCAATAGTAGAACTAGGATATATCCCATGTAGAAACATGGTTAAGGAATACTAATGGTTTCTTTGTACTATAGCCTCATCATAAAACTAGAGCTACTCCCCAAGCATACTCACTCAGTGCTAGACTTTGTTATCGTAGAGTAATTTAATGAAGGAGCATATGTAGAGGTTCCATATCTAGTTCATAACCAAATCATAATACTCCTTACCAAAGAGGTCCCCTAGGGTTGCCTTACAATGTACTCAATGACTTTCCTAAGAATGATTTCACGTCGTTCCAGCCAACCAACCTTATGTCCATCATTCACACATAAATGATAGAATTGCAACTTTCAACTTCAATGATATCATAACCTTCTTTCTAGAAGCACATACAGATCATATTCCATTCATACATATAAATTCATGATAAAGGTATTTTAGCCTACTGAGTCAAGGATTCATATTCATATTCTTTATGCATCATGGAAGGGATACAAGTCTACCAAAAAAAGACACACATACTTTCCATTATCACGTATAGCATATCATCAAGAAGCACATAGAGACAACTTAGTATATTTGAAAGTCATCATACACACTTCTATAGAATCATCAACATAACTCATGATAAGGTGCATAAAGTCAACTAAGAAGATTTACTCTTTAACATCAAGTCTACACAAACAAGGCATCACTATAGTCTATCATAATCACTTATATTCCCTTAGGAAAATACATATATGACTTCACATGTATACATAATCCATCAAGACTTTCACAATGATAACTAGCCAAATTAAGCATGATAATAGCATAGTTCATAAAGTAACGCGTACGAGGCCACATTATTTCACAATTCATAAAGTTATCTGACGAGGCCACATTATTCACAAGTATAGCACATAAGCTCTGCCACCATAAGTGCACCATACAAAACATTATAATTGAAACACCTATGCTACACAATATAGTGAGGGTTAGGTCCACATACCACCAATAGAATCTTAACAACTCCAATCCATAGTCAATTCAACCAATTAAATCCATAAAGGCTCTTACCAATAGCCGTATTAACCAATTTAATCCAATAATTACAATATACAATGATACAAGATAGTACAATATGAATTTTATCAATGTAGGACAGCCTACACATTAATCTAACATGATTCTTTCATAATTCAATAGCCCATAGTAAACTACACAAGAATTCAATAGTATAGAGACATGATCAGATCACCCATAATATAGTCAAAATTAGGATTTATTGGTTTTAATGGGTTAATAAGGTATTTGATCTAAAATCATTCAATTAATATCGATTATATCGTAAAACATTATTTCAAATTGTTTCATCTTTTGAAGTTTAATTTAGAAGTTCGTCTTTTGAGGAAGTCTTCAAAAACCACTTTGAAGATTGGATCCTTGAAGAAAATATATTCAAGGATTAACACCATATCTCAATATAAAATATTATTCCACAAAATTGATGGAGAAAAAGCTTGGAAAATCAGACTTCTTCCTAGGAGCTTCAAACCTTCTTCAATGTAGGTTTTTTGAAAAAGGAATGGATATGTTTTGTTTTGAGTTGAGGCTTTAGATTTAATTGGTGAGTTTAGGGGATTAAAAATACTTAATAATAGTCAATAAGTTATCATCAAATTACCCAAAATACCCCTATACTTAATGGACATTTTAACCAATTTGAATTTGACTTATAAACAACGCGACCAAATCTTGGAGTTTTCTGCGCGTCGCGGAGTTATTTTCAATTCTTGGTTCAGGAAAATTATGGGAAAGAATGGATCGTGTTGCCCCCACATCTCATGGTAAAATATGCCCTTCTCAGTGCAGGCTGCGCATCCATTCTTGGCTGGTGCGGCAGCTTGCTTGGACCATGTTTTGGTCCTACTTGGGGACCCTTAGGCTGGTCCTCGGGGAGTCGTTCTCTGACGTTTCGACCCTTTACATGGAAGTATATGTATATGAACCATTGATATTCCATTTCACCTTCAAATAATCCCCCAAAACACCACTACAAAACACTACGACACACTAGTTTAACTTCGACTAGTGTCTGAACGTCTTGGACGTTCTTGGACATTTGACTTCCAAACACTTTCAAACTTTATATAATGCCTATAAACAATATTATTAACCATTTTAGAAATGTAAAACATTATGACACACATGTTAGTGTCTAGTTACACCTAGTTTATTTTTAAAGGCGTTACAATTGGTTAGGGAAACTTCAAAGGAAATGAGTTCACTGTGAGTTGGCATGAAATGAGTTCACTTTAAGGTGCATTTTGGTGTTAAAATTATGGTAGTTTTATTCTACGTGTTAAATTATGATTTATATGTTGTTTTACTTCTATATTCATGAAGGTTTTGCTTAATTGGCATGAAAGCTTTATTTCTACTAAAATGTCCTCTTTTGCATGTTTTTGCATAATGTCATACTTGTTACAATGTTTGAATAACCACATATTTTTATATACTCTATAAGTATAGGTTGGCAGCAAGTGGAAGTCTATAAATCAAAGCTTGGGAATTGACTCTCTATAGACTTGGTATGTCCTCATATATTCGAGGATATAGCCTATGTTTCTTTAGTTTCTTATATTAAGACTTATATAAGACTTATTATGTATTTTCTTTCAATGTAAAGGGTCGTGTCCCTAAGATATTTAAGTTGTGTCTTTAAATTGGCTTGCGACAATTAGACTAACTCTTTATTACTTTATAAAATATATTTCCTTATAATTATTAATGTGGTTAAATATTTTAATTCAGCTCTACTTTTTATGTCTTATGTTATGAATAATATCTAAGAGGCTAGTACAAGACCTCCGAAGGGTCAAGTACACGTTGTAACAACTCAATAGTGCTCCCTTCTTCTAGGGTGTACTTTCGGGTCGTTAAACATCGGCGTCCTAGAAATTCAATGGTCGCAACCAACATAATTGAAGAAAACATAGAAATATGGGTTAGTCCAGCCATTAGTACTAAATGTGGATATATGCATATAAAACATTTGAAAACATGCATGAAAGGGACTAGTTCTTTAGAAAACATGCTAAGTCATTTGGAAAGCCTTTTATGCACATACAATCATATACAATATAAGGATCACAATAACAAAAAATGTGTTCATAACCAAACACAACATCAACATAAGGCCATATCAACATATCATGTTCAATAGTTCATATCAACATATCATACAAAACCCTTACCAACAATCCCATCCCAAGACTAAAAGTGCAATGCTCATGTGAAGCCCCAAAACCCCACATAATCAAGTAAACAATACAAGAGATCATATGTAATGCTTTGATACATAACACATATCATCATAGGTTGTTATCACCACATATAGCAATTTAGACCAATGTCATGTTCATTCAATATATCAAACATCATATTAGAGTATCATCATATAAAGTCAAGATTTCATATTACATAATATCATAATGAATAAGACCATCTCCTATGACTCCTTTTAGAGTAAACTTGTGCAATGTCTAGATAGAGTCCCGTACCCCTACCTATCCTAAGTAGACCCCTCAAGTCATACTAATTAATGCCTCTTTATTACATTTAGTCATTCATTTTACTTTTAGGAACACTTTCCTTAACCGACATAGACCACATGAGCAAAATAAGGAATCTATTGTCATTAAATCCTACACCAAAAGAAGGTGGTCTACTTGCCAAGGTAGAACCAAACATGTACATAGCATTCTAGGTTTATCCACTAGATAGTATTCCTATGGGGGAAACATAGTTCAAGAACTAGGAGGCATAATAGATACCCTCTTTATGCTAACATTCTAATCTCTATCTCATAAGAACATAGTGAACCTACCTTTCCTACTAGGGGAGGAACACATCTCACTACAAGTTCACTCGGTGCTAAGCTAGAGTCTCTTTTTAATAATCCTTTATGTCAACAATAGTATAGGTCCTAGGTTCTAACCCCTTGTATATTCATGTCATTAGATCATTAGGTATAGAGTGAGAACTACCTTTCATCTACACCATCATTGTTACACCCTCAAAATGAGCTGGGTGAAGCTACGGCCTAACATGAGTGTAATGGGCTTATAAGGTCATAAAATGACTAAATATAGTGTTAAGAGTCAGTATATAAAGTTTGGAAATGTTTCGAGGTCAAACTTCCAAGAACATCCAAGACGTTCAGAAACTAGTTGAAGTTAAACTAAGTGTGTCGTAGTGTTTCGTAATGATGTTTTGCTGGATGGTTTGAAAGTGAAATTCAGTACCGAGGGTTCATACGTGTAGCCTGATCTACAAAGGGTCAAAACTTCCGAGAATAATGACCCGGGGACCATCAAAAAGGGTCCCCAAGGAGGACCCAAACTTCGACTTCCAAGATGCCGCGCCAGCCTATTTTGGGCAGTGGCTGCGCGACGTGTAGCTGTCACACAGTAGAGAAAAATCTTGCCCTGCGAGGCAGGGCTGTCATGAACCTTTATGTCCGAGAATTTTTGAAAAATAAGATTTGGAAGTGCCTCCGCGAAACGCAGTAAGTGCCCAGATTTCATTGTTTCGTTTTTAAGTAAAATTTAAGTTGGTTAAATTGTCTAATAGTTTTAGGGGTCTTTTGGGAAATTTAGGGATTAATTATGGGAGGTTATTGTAGGTATTTGAAGAGTATTTAATCAGAACAATAGCCAATAAGACCCTAGAATCCAAATCAAAAACCTTTCTCTTCCAAACTCTCCCAAAACCACCATTGAAGAAGAAGAGAAATTGCAGTAGCTTTTAGGACGAATTGATCAAGGTTTCAAGGTGGGTTTGAGGCTATAATCTAAAGTATGTGAATATAATTAATTCATGGATTCTTCCATCCATGAAGCCCCCCTATTTTCCCTTCAACTGTGAATCGAAAGAACCCCATTCAACAGAGGGTTGTGATTGCATTGTGGGTAAGGCTTGATTGTGATCCCAATCTAGTGGGTAGCATTCAATGATGTTTATATGATGATTATATACTGTTTTTATAGATTTTTTATGGTGAATTATCGTAATTTTATTTTAAGGTGATCATGGTGATCAAAAGCAATTAGAGGTTGGATAAAGGAATTGGGTTGATCCATCTTAACTAGTAATCTCTATTAATTGATCATGATTGAATCACCTAGATATGAATTGAACTAGACTTGATTGAATTGAAACTTAAAGAATGAATAATGCCTATATTCACCTAGTATTGAAGAATGTAAGAAGAAGAGCTAAGGCTGGAAGATCCTATAATCTACCTATGAATGAAGATAGAATGAATTGATGAATAATAAACCTAGGATGATTGTGTTGGATGTAGATTAAGTATGAATGAATGAAAGTGATAGATTCACTTGATCATGGATAGATTAACTAGGAAATCCCTCCATGAGAGAAAAGGTTGAGCAAGGCTTGACAAGTAAACCTTGGAGTATATGCTTGACTCCAAGTGGATATGCAAAGTTAGACGGATAGTATAGTATAGCAAGGGTCCGGACTCCAAGTAGAAAGGAGAGTCACACCCAGTAGTTGTGATGAATATCCACTTAGGTCTAATGAGGTGGGAGTCCTTCAAGTAGTAGATTCAAGTTATCCTAGTAGAGATCTCCATATCCTATGAACTTAGACGTGCTTGAGAAGCATCTCGTAGTGTTCATAAGCAATTAATGAACTTATACATGCCCAAGGGGTATCTCGTAGTGTTCATAATGTGTGAATGAACTTAGACATGCCCAAGGGGTATCTCGTAGTGTTCATGATTATGGGATCAAGACATACCTTAAAAAGTATCTCGTAGGATCCATATGATTAAGGAACTTAGACATACTTAAATAAGTACCTCGTAGTGTTCAAAAGATAAAGATAGGGGATAGGCTCCAATGTAAGAAGTAATACTGAAAGGATCCAAAAGTAGTACCTTGCATGAATGGTGGTATGAGACATCATCAGTGCATTGCACAAGGTATAGCTTAGGGTCACTAATGAAGAACAGGTTGAAGATAGGATTGGATTAGAGTTGCCTCTCCTAGTATAGTAGGCTAAATATGAGAGAGTCTTAGTAGATGAAGTTAAGTAGTAAAGAAGATATGGAGGGTTAACATGTTAAGGATGGATTTCAATATAGGATTAGTATGTAGGGTAGTATGGGCTTCCTTATGTACTTTGCACAAGCATGTTTTGAGATGACCACAAGAGTATAGTACTCTTTAGTATGAAAAACATAGGTCTTAATTATGATAGTGGATTATGATCAAGCATGACCAAAGAGAGGTACTTAGCTTTGATAGTAATATGGGATGCTACCTTAACCTTGCAGAAGTATACTTGGAGGTAGCTTGTGGTATAGTTCACTTGCGTAAGAAGGACAAGTAATTAAGTATGAAATCTTATATGGTTTTTGATGCTTTAGTATGATATTATATTTATGTTATGCTTATGAATTTATCTTTTATGATTATGAATATTATTGACTAAATTTTTTTTGACGTATCTTATTATTGGTATGTAGTTTCCATACATAGTATATATCGTACTAACGCATATTGCCTACATGTTGTCCATGTAAGGTCTTGATAAGGTTGAGTTGTTTTAAAGGGTAGAGTTCCAAGGTTTCCAAGAAGATAAGAAGTGGTGAGTCCTCATAGTTTCGAGGACAAACCTTTATATTCCTTTATGTCTTTCTTTATATTTTAGACTTTATGTGGGTTGCGTCAGGATGTTTCATTCATGTCAAAGTTACTTGGTTTTTGAGACAATGTTATTAGAGATGCTTCCGCTATTATGAAATACCGTTTGATTTACATTTAAAGAAATTTTTTTAAATTCCCTCCATTTATGCATGATGTTATATAATGAAGTTAAGAGGCTTGTACAAGACCTCCGATAGGTCAAGTACACCGTGTCGCGACCCAAGGGTTGCCTTAATTTCTAGGGTGTACTTTCCGGTCGTGACAATCATTAGTGAAGTCATCATAATCAATTCATAATAAGGCACACAAGTGGTTCATATTCAAACTTGCATGATCATATCCCTATCAATACCTCACAACCATCCTGTTTATATCAAGGCATCATAATAATCATATCATTTTAGTGTCAATCTGATCACATACAATACTTAAATTGCACATCATCATCAAGTACAATCAATCGTGATTGAAGTAAAAGATTAATATTACAAAGTCTTACCACATAGACTTCATAAGACCTCTTCAATATCTTACCATAAATCCATCACAATTATTCAATAATCCACATTACCATCTTCATAATATAGTGAATTAAACAATAACATAATCAATTGTGATAACCCTAATCATCTACAAGTCCAACTCATAGCTAGGGTTTAGGGGAAAGGGTTCATCCATAAATTCTTTATGAATTATATCCAATACCAACAATTGGATACATTGGACAGTTTGTTAATGAAATAGAATAGTTAATACAAGTCTATCAATCAATACATTCATCACATCCAACAAATTCATAAGCATGACCCAAGATTTAGGGAAATTGGGAAAGGGCATAGACCACATGAAATTCTACATAATAAACATCAATTACTAAATAATATACACTTAATTAGACCTAGGAAATCACAATTCATCATAGTCAATCATCAATTTCAAGTTTATAAGAAAATCCATTTGTAGAAGAAAATCCTTAGAAATGGGTGATTTTGGAATAAACTTTGGAAGTAACTCTTGGGGAAAGGAATCCCAAGATGAAGAACCCATACCTTAATGAAGCTTTATCCAAAAAAATTTAGTAAGAACCTAGGAGACTTTGTCTTCTTCTTCAAGCTTCTTTGTTTCTTCAATGGAGGATGAATGGAGAGAAAAAGTAGAGAGAGGTGGGAGAAATTTGGGTTTTAGTTTGTATTTGAGTTTTGCAGTGGGAAATGGATGATAATTGACCTAAAATCATAGTAAACCCCCAAAATACCTAAACTACCCCTGATAAAGTTAGACTTCCAAAAGTGAAGTACAACTTAACCTTCACTGTGGAGCCTCGTTCACCTTCGAGCCCCACTTCACGGTCTGTGAAATGCTTGATGGACCATGATGGTGGTCATGAAAGGTTAGGCAATAACTCCCTAAATTAGCCACCTCCATTTTTCTCTAAGGCATCTTCACGACCCCCTTGCTCTCTTCCATGAACATCACCACAGCCCATTAAGTGGCTCGTGCAGCTCTTAAGAAGTAGCTCACCCAAGCTCCACCCTTTTTCCCCCAAATGGCTATGGCAAATTCACGACTGCCTAATTTCTTCTGTCAAGTGCACCACGAGTCGTAAAGTGGTTGGTGGTGTTTACTTGATGTATATGAAGCTATATGTGTATTATGATTATGGCCTTGAAGGCATTGAATATGAAGTGAAGTGAAGTTATAATGAATATGTATATGATGCCTTAGGAAGTTGATAAAGTGTGTGTCTTGAAGACCCTATGTATAAATGAATTATATGTATATGTGAAGCATGAGAGTTTGTGTTGATGATGAATGTAGGGTGCACATGATTAGAAATCAATGTTATGAATGATACGGGTTATGTGAAAGGTGTTCTTACATGTACTAAGGCACACCTAGAATGAATGAATGAATGAATGAATGAATGAAGTTCATATCAATGTATGAATGACAATCTATTGAAAGGTTTTCTCAATAGGACTCTAATGAATGAATGTGGGATTTTGGGGTGTGCACTATTCGTGAAGAGAGATATAGTGTCTTGTATCATCCCTTATATTTCTAAGAACTCTTATGAATGAAAAGGGGGATTTTGAGTTGGACACTCTTCGATGAAGTGTCTTGTAGCAACCTCACCATTCCCATGATCTTTCCAAGATAGGTTGGAGGTTGGATACTCTTCATAAGTTGAGATGTAGTATTCCAATGTAACCTCTAGGGATAATTAATCTTCGTTAGTTGAGATATGGTACTAATTAGTTATCCCTTAAACTATAGTAATGAATGTAAAGAATGTTTAACACTCCTTGGAGGAGTATGCTTAGCACGAGTAGAGATGTCGTATCCAATATACCTATTGAGATGAGTGTTCTTCGTTAGTTCAAAATGAGTCACTTGGAAGCAATCTTCTTATCCCTTAACTATGTGCACGCATAGGTGTAGCTATTGGAGATCCATGTAAAGGCTAAAGGGATGACCCAAAATTAAGCAAGCAGGATCACTCATCCAGTAGGGGTTAGTACCCGGATTACATGTCTATCTCTTATGGTCTATGTCGATTAAAGTTAACCCCCACAAAAGAATGTTATGAACTAAGTCTTCTTAAGGGTTTACTACACATTTGGAGAGAGTCTTGGTGTGTCCTTATATGAAAATGAAAGAATTGGTTACTACATGATGTTTATGAAGCATGTTGACTATATGTCTAATGTTAATGAAGTATGTTGATGTTATGTCTAATGTGAGGAAATCTATGCAGATGATGGATGTGATGTGCCTAGTCTAGGGTGATTCCTAAGGAGCACTAAATGGAAGCAGTAGTATGGGATGCTACTTTCACATTACACTAGTGGAACTTGGGGGTTGTCTTAGAGGATGATATTTATGTGAAGTTCCTAAATGCATGTATATTTCCTCTAGTGTATCTAGTAATGAATTGTTGACTTGTTGAGTATAAATGAAGCATGCTTGTCCTAGGTAGTCTTAAGGATCACTTAGGTGTGTATTGGAGAGGTTGTATGGGCGGTCTCTTCATGTCTTACCTAGGTGAATCTTAGGATAACTTTGGATAGGAAAGTCTAAATGATAATAAATTACTTGATGAATTTTACTATATGTTGAGGATTATGGAAGTGTTACCTTATATGATAAATGATGACTCATATGATGTTTTGTACATTTGATTCATGAAGGTTTTACCAAAATAGCAAGAAACGTTTGTTTCAACTAAAATGTATTCTTTTAGCATAATTTTGCATAATGCCATACTTATTACTATGTTTGTACTAACTCCGTACTTTTCTATATTCCAAAGTATATGTCGAAGGCAAGGGGAGTTTTCTTAGAAGGAAAATCTTGGGAAATTGAGTTCTCTCAAGATTGGTTTGTCCTCATATGTTCGAGGACATAGTCTTTGTTTATTTTAGTTTTCCTTCTGTTAAGACTTGTAAAAACTTAGTATGTTTTCTTTCAATGTAAAGGGGTGTGAACCTACAATATTAAGACGAGAATTTGTCTTGTGACGATGAGACTTATTCCATTTCTTTTATGAAAGAGTTTCGTATGTTGTGAATAGTTTCTATCCCACACTACTTTTCATAGCTATGTGATGAATGATAGAAAAGAGGCGTGTACAAGACCTCCCTGAGGTCGAGCACGCCGTGTGGCGACTTGAAAGTTCTCTATCTTCTAGGGTGTATGTTGGGTCATTACACCCACGCTCCAAGATATCATCCAAGCATGGTGTTTCCCATCTCGGAGCTTTCAAGGTGTATATGTTACCATGCAAGGCATAGAACCCCCTCCTTGTCATCAATGTAAGCCCAAGGGCTTCCATCATTGTGAAAGATCCATCAATACGTTGAAGTTCGTGAATGGATAGACTTGAGGCAATCTGGATTACATCATACTTAGTACATTGATTTATAATAACGCATACTCTTTCCTAGATTTTTCCCAAATGTAGGGTCCGACAGACAGATTCCTGAATCTCGTGGCTAGTTGTTGATTTTGTGATTTTCCTGAGCTTTGATGATTCCTCGTGCTTTGAGGATGAAGTTTGTCTTTTAGTTTCAGCTTCTTTATTTGTAGTTATCTTTAGTACATGATGTATTTTAGGCCCAATTTCATTCTATTGTATTAGACGGTTATGTGGAGACAGGAGTTTAGACTTCCGCCTTTTGTTTTATAAAAGATTTTGGACTTGGACTATTTTTTTAGTCTTATTGTTCTATTTCTTATGTTATGAGATCTTAGTGGCTTGGATGGAGTCCATCGGGGTTCTATACGCCATGTTACATCTAGGGGGTACTCATGAGTTGTGACAATGCTTCATCGAAGCTCTAAGCATTGAAATTTAGGTATTGACTTTCTATTAAAGAAGAAAAGAAGAAAATAAAGAAATGTGTAATCATCTATGAAATTTGCTTTACACAAAAAGAATTATATGTATAATCCCAAGGAATTTTCATTTATTTTCATTGTTTTATTAATTTAATAATTAGTGTTCACATAATGAGTGAACAATGACACATAAACATATTGAAGATTAGTTTTTCTAATCAATTAAATAGATCAAGTTGGTTAGTAATTTCTTCTTTGTTTTTCCATTTGTTTTTTAAAACTCAAAGGAGTTTCGTCCTAATTTTGCCAAAATTGCGAGCATCAACGCAGTCCATTGAGTAGTTTTAATTTTAAGTCCACTGTTTCAAAAATGGATTTTACTTTTACTAATAATATGATAATACGACCCTGAATAATTATATTTTAATAGATATAAGTAGAAAGGAATAGAGAATGTAAAATGCTAGTGGAAAGGGATTTCAATGAAATGGTACATTAGAGTTAATATAGCATGAATATATCTTTTTTTCTTCCTTCTTCATTAGCTATAAATTGTTTCATATAGTTTTTTTTCATATATGTGTGTGTGTGTGTGTGTGTGTGTGTACATATATATATATATATATATATATATATATATATATATATATATACACACACACACACACACACACACACACACACATATAAGCTAAATATTTGACAGACACTCAAACCTCTATTTAACCATCATACGTTATAACAACATTTCTCTGTAACGGCCTGATTTTCTTTAGAACTAATTTTTATGTTATATTTTTTTGTCTCTATATAACACTGTTGAAGTTAAATATAAGTACATTTTTTAAAATAATATTACATTAGTATGATAGCCTTACTTATATATTAATTATTTAATGATATTTTTAAATTAGAAATTACAATATTTATTATAATTTTTATTAATGTCATGCATATGTGTCCATCATTTATAGTCATACTACTAAGAGAAAGACTATTGGTGTCTTTTTTTATTGTAAAACCCCCCAAAATGAGTTAGGGTGTGTAGAGAGTCACATGTGACTATAAGCTTGTTAATATGTTAATTAACTGTTTTAAAGTATTCATGATTTATTTGAAGTCATTTGGAAGTTAAACGTCCAAGACGTTCGAAAGTTAGCCCTTGAGACGTGCATGTGTGACTTGGATGTACCAAACATTTTTGGATGTGTTGCTAGGTTGTTTGATTTCCAAACTAATATGTAAGGTCCTTTACATGTTAAGGTGTGTATTTACATTGGAAACATCCAGGTACGACTCCCCAAGGGCCCCACAAAAGGCCCTCAAGGAGGACCCAATGGCTGTTGAGACACTACCTTGCCAGTGTCTACCTACGACCTTCAATAGATACTCATACGTGTGGTGACGCCCCGTTGATGGGGAGTCCTTGTCCACACTTAGCCTAGAGAAGGATCAGCAAAAGACCAGCCTCACACCCAAACGACGGTGGCCACCTACAGACCGTCGTTGGGACTTAGGGGCGTCGACGGTTGTCCGTCGATGTAGCCTACAACAAGCTGCCTCCGCACTGTTTTATTGAAGGTGTGAATTGAAAATTCTCCCACGTCCTAACCTGACCCTAGGGGGTTTATTTGGTTGTTTTTGGGTATATTAAGTTTGTTAAAAACGTGAAAACCCCCATTCCCAATCCATGATTTAAAATTAGACTTTCTCTCCCAAATTATCCTCTCTAGAAACCTCCATGGGAGATGAAGTCCAAGGTTAGCTTGTAGATGGGATTTCCGTGGGTTCTTCATCAAGTTTTAGTGGTTTCTTCATCTAATTAGGTATGGTGATCCTTCATCTCTAGATAACCTTCCATCTAGAGTTCCTTTAAAAGTTTTCAAAGAGAATTCATGATCAATCTTCCTATCTTTCAATCTAGCCATGGGTTCTTTCTTAAATTTATTTCAAAAGCATGCTTATGATGAATTGTTGATTATATGTTTATTTTTAAGTGAATTTCAATACAATTCCATGTTGAACCCATGATCCCTCCAAATCTCGTTTTAGCTTATGTATTGGTTATTATGATCTTGATGTCATGAGCATTATAATGTCATTCAATTATATTAAATTTATTTTTAGCTACTGACTATCATGTAAACTGATTATGAATTAGATGTAATGGATAAAATGTTAATAAAAGCTTGATTATTAGGTAATATAGATTTATGTTCTTCTATCTTCTATTGATATTAATATAGAACACGTGTATGATCTCGATCCTAGGGAAATTGAAGTAGGATTTCGTTTAGATTATGATCTCCTTAGCTACTGCCTTATATTTTATTTTAATGAATTATGAATGTATATCATGATGATCAAATAAAGGGATATTGGTAAGTGATCTATGTCTCTCTACTCTTTATTGAATTGGTAAATTAGAGCACATGTTAGTATCATGATCTTGTGGTGGTTTATGCAGGATTTAGTCCATGTTAATTTTGTATTTAGCTAGTGTGCTATACTTATATTGTTGAGGAAAGATGATTATTGATCAATAATGATCAAAGTTGATGAATTGGTAAAATGGCTCCTCCCCTCTACTTTTCTATTGAATTGTTAGTTGATGAAGCCTTGTATGGCATTGTGTGGTATGGTCCATTTATGATAGAGGTGTTTACTTTATTTTTGTTGTATATGTGATGTGATCCTAGACTTGAAGGCTATTGTGGTATGAACGGGTGGTGGTGATGATCACCCAATGTGAAGTCCCATGCCTTGTCTTCTATTCTAGTTGTGATCTAGGTTGTATGGCTATTGTATAAGAATTTGTATAACTATGTTGGGGATAGGCTTAGGTGCTGCCATTGAGAGTTGTGATTGTTGATTTCCCCTTACCTATGTACCCCTATATGAATGTGTGACTAGCTACGATTAGGAGTATTGAATGCAAGTATTGAAGTTATATTGTCTCCTATGCTAGTATTTGTTGTGTGGTCTATGATTGGATGTGCATTTTGGTCCGAAGAGGGTGGCTGTCTCAATGTGTTGTTGATAGCCATTAGGTTATCATGTTGACCAATGTACGCACACTCACACTTCATGCATGCTTACAAGTAGCATAGTTTAATGTGTATATATGAAAGGATTTCTCATAAATACACTTATGGATTAATGTATGAACATGTGTGGCCCTAATGTGTTATGTTAAAGGTATGCTCACAAATATGTATACACACACATGTATGATGATCTAGTCAATAGATAGGCGCTTGGAAGGTATTCCCAAGAGTACCCTAAACTAGATGGTGCTTAAACATGTTATGTCCACGTGAAAGGGCTTCTCACATGATATAGGTTGATGATGTCTCATCTATGACCTATGAGCTAAGTATATGAAGAGTCAATATCCTAAACCTAAATTTTATAACGTAAAGGTAATAATGGTTTTTCAATAAAGGGAACTTAGCTTATAACCCAGTGAACTTGAAGATGAGGGGTGACACCTTCCCAATGTTGGAAGGTAGGGTTCACCATAGTCCTCATGAGGTGGTTAGCCTCATATACCAAAAGGCATAGAGTTATATTTCCATGTATGCCTCCAAGTTCCATAAACTATGCTTGCCTCATAGGATCTAGCAAGTGACATCACTCAGTATGCTAGCATGTGTTAATGTTCTACCTTGGCTAGGTAGGGCACCTTCCATTGGTGTAAGGCTCTACAACACCAAATTCCATGTTTATCACCCGTGGTGTTAGTGTTGGTTAAGGCTATAGTTTCCCTAAAATAAAATGGATAATGGAAGTAAAGTAGAGACCTTAACTATGATAACATAAGGGTAGTTGCTTAGTGTAGATGGGGTATGAGACTTCACCTATGCATTTCACAAGTAGTTCTTGAGGGATGTTCTAGGAAGGTGTTCTAATGAATGTGATTATGTTTATGTTTCTTATGCATTACAATTTAGTATCCTCTACTTGTTCTGATGGAATGCATGGTATGAGTCCTAATAAGTCTATGGGATGTGGTCTTACCTTATATGCATAAAGTGGGCATTATTCACTACATGATGAAGTCTTACTTGGCATGTATGAAGTGTATATACTTGTTTTGTTGACGTGTGAGGTAAATGGCATGCTTGTGATCTCTTGATAGGTTTACTTAGTATGTATGAGGCTATGGGCTTCACTTGTACATTGCACTAGTAGGATTAGAATGAGACTATAAGTAGAGTCCTATGATGGTTTATGAAGTAAAGTCCAAGTATATGTTGTTGACTATTGCCTAGGATAATAACATTGGTGGTGTTAACTTACATGGAGTCTTTGAATGAGTCTTATGTGAGGGTTAGGCATTATGTGAAGTAATATGTAAAGTTTATACTATCATGATATGTTATGCCTCTATGTATGTGTATAAATGTTTGATGCTTAATGAATATTGTATGTATGTTTACCTTGTGGCCTTAAGGTGATACTTTGAACTATGTATCACAAGAGGGTTACTTGGAAAGTTCAAGTGATTAGAAGAACTGTAAAGAGAAAAGTACTTACTCTAAAGTGCAAAGAGGTTATTGTAATGTGACTTAAATGTTGTGTGTGATTTTATGTGATATTATGACTATAGTATATGCCTAAATGAAGTATGTAAATTATAGGCATGATGCATTTTCAAGTAAAATGTCCCTTTTAAATGCATGTTTTTTCATGGTCGTCATACTTAGTGCATTCTTGTACTAACGTCATTCTTATTCACCTTTTTACACAAAGTATAGATTGGGCATATATATATATATATGTGTGTGTGTGTGTGTGTGTGTGTGTGTGTGTGTGTGTGTGTGTGAAGTAAGGTGGTGATTGTAATGTATATGCATGATGTGTTTAAAGAAGTTAAAATTAATATCTTGATGATATTATGTCTAAATGAAGTTTATGTATATGTGAAGCATGACAGTGTGGGAATTATGATGAATTTAGGTATGAACATGTTTAGAAGTCAATGTTATGAATTATTGTGATTACGTGAAAGGTGTGCTCACATGTATTTACACACTTTGAATGTATGAAGGAAGTTATGAATGAATTGGGGGATTTGTAGGGCACACACTCTTCCTAAGTAGAGATGAAGTGTCTAGACCATCCTTACAATTCTTGTAGTATGAAAAGGGGGATTTTGGAGTGAACAGTTTTCGTGAGTTGAGATGAAGTGTTTAGTAGTAACCTCACTATTCCTGATGAGCTTTCCAAGATAGGTTGGAGGCTTATTCCCTTCGTGAGTTGAGATGTGGTATTCAAAAGTAACTTCTAGGGATAAGTACCTTTCGTTAGTTGAAATGTAGTACTAAATAGCTTTCATTAACCTATAGTCTATAAATGTTTAAGACTCCATGGGGGAATCATGCTTAGCACCGAGAGGATTTGAAGAAGGGGTGGGTGCACTTCGTGAGTAGAGATATTGTATCCTATGTACCTCTTGAGATGAGTACTCCTCGTTAGTAGAGAATGAGTTACTTAATAGCAATGTCCATAGCCCTTAACTATGAGCCCGTGTAGGTGTAGCTATTGGAGAATCCATGTAAAGGCTAAAGACTATGACCCTACCTTAGGCAAGTAGGGATCCCTCATCTGGTAGAGGTTAATACCGGGATTCGATGTCTAGCTCTTATGGTCTATGTCGGTTAAAGCTAGCCCCCATAAATGAATGTTATGAACTAAGTCTTCTTAAGAGTGTACTACTTAGGGTAGGTAGTGGTATGAGACGCTATCTACCCATTGCACTAGTAGACATTTGGAGGGAGCCATGATGTGTTCTTATGAAGATGTATGAATGGGTCATTATATGAAAAAATGAAGCATGATGACTATATGTCTAAGGTTGATGAAGTAATGTGACTTCATGTCTAATGTTTATGAAGTATGTTGCTTTTATGTCTATGTTCATGAATCATGAGAGTCTTATGTCTAATGTAGAAAAAATTTATGTGAATGAAGTTATGGATGTAATGTGACTAGTCTAGGGTGATTCCTAAGGAGCACTAAGTGGAACTAGTAGTATGGGATGCTACTTTCACATTGCACTAAATGTAACTTGGGGTTGTCTTGAAGGATAGTTTTATGTGAAGTTCTTAAGCATAAATATGTTCTTCTAGTGTCTTTAGTATTGAATGTTGACTTGTTAAATGAAATGAAGTATGCATATATTTAGTAGTCTTAAGGATCTCTTAGGTATGTACTTGAGAGGTTGAATGAACGACCTCTTCATCTCTTACTTAAGTGAGTCTTAGAATAACTATGGATAGGGAGGTTTATGTGATCAATGGTTTATTGTAAATGTGACTATATGTTGAGGTCTATGTTAGTGTTACTTCATATGATGCATGGTGACTTATATTATTCTTTATAATTTGCTTCATGAAGGTGTTATCAAAATGGCATGACTTGTATGTTTCAACTAAATTGTCCCTTTTGCATGATTTTTCATAATGTCATGCTTAGTACAATTTTGTACTAATCCCATACTTTTCTATACCCTATAAGTATAGGTTGAAGGCAAGTGAAGGTCGTAGAAGAAAAAGCTTGGGAAGTTGACTCTCTCAAGTCTTGGTATGTCCTCATATATTCGAGGATATAGTCTATGTTTCTTTAGTTCTTCTTTAAGACTTGTATAAGACTTATTATGTAGTTATTTTAATGTGAAGGGTCGTGTCCCTAAGATATTTAAGATGTGTATTTAAGTTGGCTTGTTACAACGAGACTCATTCCGTAGTATTTTGTAAAAGAAGTTTCTTACTTATATTCTTGTGAAAAGTTTTGATTCCGCCTACTTTTCATATCTTATGTAATGAATGATAGGTAAGAGGCCTGTGTAAGACCTCCGTGAGGTCAAGTACGACGTGTGAAGGCTCAAGAGTGCTCCCTTCTCCTAGGGTGTATGTGCGGATCGCAACAATATGGGATCAATGTTTTTAAATGATTAATACATATTTTCATAGATTTACTTGTATTATGAGATTATAATGATCAGATATCATTGTAACATTTCAAAATACATTCAGAATTTAAATATGGTGAGAAATTTATATTTCTTCAATAGTATTATTTTTACTTCACTCAAATTTTGTAATCAAATCTAACCAACAAATTTGTTTTATAAAAAATATCAATAGCTTTTCTTTTTGAGGTTATGAACATCAATGATGGACACCATTTAAATATAATTATTCCCTTAAAAATTCATACTTAAAATTTGATAGGTGCATGACACTAATAAGGATTATCATAAAATTTCAATATTTATTTTTATACGTAATCTATTTTTACAAAATATTATTACTCAACAAATATTTGAGTTAGACTATCATAGAGAGGTAATTTTACAAAAAAAAAATGGTACTTTGTTATTATAACGAATGATGGTTAAACAGAGTCTTGAGTGCATGTCAAATATTTTACTTGACCAACACTTTGTTAGATATATACATTTCAGCAGCATAATTTAATTTTAATATATGAACATCATCTTAGGTGAAAAATATTTCATTTCATTAAGTTTCTACCTTATCTTTGTAAATTGTAGTCTTTTTATTTTTTCTATCACATACATATCATATAGTTGTGATCTAATGAAAGTATGTAGTATGTCATAAAAGTTTTATCGTTATAATAAATATTTATCTTTTCATTAATAAAACTTAATTGATGAATAAAATTTAAAGTTTTATTTATTGAATCCTTAATTTGATTTAAGAATATTTTATGAACAATCACTATTTTGTTATCTATTTTTATAGAACTATCAAGGAGCATATCTTGTGACATAATATTTTTTAAAATTCAAATTAGCACAAAGTAACAGGAAATTCATACTTACAGAATTGCATACTCAATAAAAATATAAAAAAGAAAAAACATATGGAACAATGTATAGCCAATGAAGAAGGAAGAAGAAAATATATGTTCATGCTACATTCACTATAGTGTTTCATTTGATTGAAATATTTACCAACCAACACATTACTTTCTCCGTTCATTTTTACTTACACATGCATTCAAAAATAAGATAATTATTATCATGATTATATTATAAGTTAAAGTGAAAATCTATTTTTCAAAGAGTGGATATAACATTAAAGCTAATAATTCAATGGACTATGTTGATATTCGTTGCTTTAGTAAAATTGGAAAGGAACTCCTTTGGTTGAGTGTGGAAGCACAGAAAATGAAAAAACAAAGAATAAATATCTTGCCCAAATTATGTGACCTTTTTCACATTTTTTTATTATTGTAGTATTTCCCTCAACTTTAAGTCACTATTAACTCATGAAAATCGTAAGAAAAAATATGAGTATGAATTGGTGAATGATTTGCTACAATTTTTTCACAGAATCTTTCTTATGTGGTACCTCGAATTTCATTGAATTTTTAACTTAATCAATTTGTAACAACCCGAGAGTATCCTCTAGAAGTTAGGGCATCCTCGAATCGAAATACAGCGTCGTCAACCTCTCGGAGGTCTAAGAAAAGCCCTTTCGTACCATTAATTGCATACATGTATGAAAAAAAGTGCAGAATTACAACTTTTCACACAAAATAACAATACTTCATAATATCTCTTTTATAGAAAAATATAATAAAAGGCTAAGTCTCAAAGTTGCCATCATAGACATACAAATATATTGGGACACGGCCCATACTTCAACATATATGAAAATAGCTATGTCTATTACAATACTTTCAATAAGGAAATCCAAACATCAAGATGTCCTCGAATCAAGTGAGGACACACCAATACTTTACTTGAATGAACACTAATCCAAGCTTCAACTTCGAGACTCCTCTCAAACGCCACCTACACCTTTTAGAGAGACAAAATGTATGAATTAGTACAAACACTTGTACTAAGCAAGGCGTAATGCATAAAATCATGATAAACGAACATTTGTATAAAACATGCTCTTTTTGAGTAAAACATCGTAGTATAAGTATAAGAACAACATTTAACACCTTAAAACATATAAGATATCACATAAGCATTTTATCAAATAGTTAAGAAACATTACAGTGAACTATGTCACTTTACAGTGAACTAAGTTCAACTTCAGATTAACCTCTTTTAGCTTGCATCCCTCTCACCAAAGGTTATCCTAAGACTCATTTAAGTGAGACGAAGAGAGACCGCACATACACCTTCTCTAAGCAGACCTAATTGATCCTTAATACTTCCTAAGATAAGATCATTCTCACTTTTATTTGTTAAACTCCCTACCTAGAATTACTCTAAGACTCTCCTAAATAAGACATGAAGAGACCGCCCACACACCCTCTTCAAGCCTACCTAAGCAATCCTCAAAGATACTTAAGATAAGTATTTTTCATTAACATTCCTTTACTGAAGTTATTGTATTCATTAAGTCATTTAGAAGACAGATCATTCGTTAACGACTTCACATAATAGTCTTGGAAAGACCTAGGGACTCACATACTAACATCTTCAAAGTCTAGTCGTGCAATGTCTAGATAGCGTCCCATTCCACTAACTAAACTTCCTAGTACTTATCCAACGCTAGCATGTATCCCACATGATGAGAATAGGCAATAACTGACATAGACCATACTAGCTAGGCATGGAATCTGGAGTCATAAACCTACTCCGATGGAGGGTGTTCTACTTGTCAAGGGTAGAACTAGGAAACATCCTATGTAGGCACATGGTTAAGGAATATCAAGGTCTTTTATGTACTCGAGTCTCATTCTCAAGTAGAGATACATTGTACTCTAGTCTCCTTCTTAAGTAGAGCTACAAACCATAACATATTCACTCGGTGCTAGCTTTTATTCTCATAGAGTAAGTTCAATATAAAGGGGCATATGAAAAGGTACCATCTCTTAGTCATTACCTAGTCATAATACACCTACCAAAGATGGGTACACTAGGGATGCCACTCAATGGTCTATAAGGATAGCTCATTCTTAATTTTTTCTCTATATAGAAGGTGTCACATATTAGTCATGCTTAGAAGGGAACCATCTTAGGTCTACCGATCCTAGACTTTCATTCAACATTCATACATACACATACAAGACAAAGGTGCCTAAACCTAATAAGTCAAGCTGTTCATATTCATCATATACATGTATCAAGTAGGGACACAAGTCTACCACAACAATACAAATCATTAGTTCACTTTAGCACATATAGCATCTCATTCTTTGAATCACTTAGGAATGACCCTTATCATATTTATGTCATCATATACATTACTATAACATCATCAATATAACCATTGTAGACTCATATAGTCAAATATGAAGAATCATGATCAAATCAAAAACCACACACATGAACACATAGTAAAAGTCTAACATGATCACCTAACAACATCAAACATTCACATTACTAGCATGTAGATAGATATGATCATACTTCACATAATCAAATGTACACATCATCATAATACTTCAAGTAATTGCTGACAAGGCCATGATCATCATAATACATAAAGTAACGCCGACAAGGCCACACAATTGCAAGTAAAGCATGTAACACCGCCACCATAGGTGGACCATACCAACCACAACATAATTGAAATCTAATTAACATAAAATAAAGAGAATGAGAGCAGCGTACCACCACTCCATTCTTACCACTTCAATCCATAGCTAAGTCATCCAATTCAATACCATAAGGCCCTTACCCATGGCCATGAACATCAATTCAATGTATAATGCATAATACTAGATGAAACTATGTCAATTAAATATAGATTTGAAAATCTAAGACCAATTAGACATCAATTATATATAATCTTTAAATCATTATATAGCCCATAGAAAACTACACTATAATTCATAAGTATAGAGACATGATCACTTAACCCATAAAATAGTCAAAATAAGAATTGCATGGCTTGCATGGTTCACAAACATTATAGCTTTAAAACATTGCATTAACATCAATTCAATTCTAAAACATTTATTCAAAACCATTTATGCAAGAACCCATGAATAGATTATGAAATTGGACAATTCATGTTTTTAATCATCTTTGAAAATCATTGGAATTGACTCCTTGAAGAAAGAGATTTCAATGATGAATAATCATATCTTAATTGTGAGAAAAACCCACAAGATTGGAGAAAAACTTGAGAAATTTATCTTCTTCCTTGGAGCTTCAAAGCCTCAACAATGGAGTTTTGGAGAGAGTGAAAGGAGAGGTTTTGTTTTGAGATGAGGGTTTTTCTTTTTGCTTTAATTGGTGAAGTTAGGGGTTTAAATAGGTCTAATAACCGTACATAATATACCCCTGAGTTACCCAAACGACCCCTATATTTATTGGACGAATTAACCAACTTAAATTTGACTTAAAAACGACGCAACGAAATTTGGGACTTTACTGCACGTCGCAGAGACACTTCCAAATATTATTTTTCAGAAATTCTTGGACATAAAGGTTCGTGAAAGTTCCACATCGCAGGGCAGGAATTTTGCCTACTGCGGGACAGCTGCGCGTCGCGCAGCAGCATCCCAAATTTTGGCTATTTGGCAGCTTCGTTGGCCCGTGTTTGGGTCCTTCTCAGGGACCCTTTTCATGGTCGCTGAGGCATCGTTCCCGGACTTGTTGACCCTTTGAATGTCAGGCTACACGTAAGAACTCTCAGTACTGAATTTCACCATCAAACCATCCTCTAGAACATCACTACAAAACACTACGACACACTAGTTCAAGTTCCACTAGTTTCCGAACATCTTGGACGTTCTTGGACGTTTGACCTCCAAGCACTTCAAAACTTTATATAGTGCCTAAGAACACTATTATTAACCATTTTATGACTTTAAAACATCATGACAAAAGTGTTACGCTCAAGCTTAACTTAGCTCATTGTGAGGGACGTTACACAATTGTTCCAAATAAACCTTGAGACTTTTAAAGAAGAAAAGTAGAAACCTTTTTTTAAAAAAATTGTAGTTTAAAAGTTAGAGGAAACCCTCTATTTATAGCTAACAATAGTAGTATGAATAGGTGTTAATTGTGTCTGATCATAAAAGTTGCAACCTTTCTAAAAAGGCACAACTCATCGGAAACAGCACAACTTTTTAGAAAAGACACAACTTTTTGAAAAATCAAAACCCTTTGGAAAAGTCAAAACTCATCGAAAAAGTCACAACCCTTTTAAAAAATCACAACCATTTAATGTGAAAAGGTATTTACTTTTAATATTATTAAATTAATAAATAAAATAAATTGATTATTTTTAATTGGGGTACTATAGTAATTTAACATTCAAGTTTGGGAGTTTATGCTTTTAAAGTAGTGTGTATATGTATGTATGTTTATGTGTATAACACGCACACACACTTGATACTGGAAGGTATATATATGACCTAATGGTATCAAGGAGTAACTGATAGTATTTTTCACCGAATCACTATATAATACCATTAGAGTAGAAGTATATTCTCTGATGATATCAAAGAATAAATTAGTAGCTTTTTCACCGAAATGACTTTTTCTTTTTCGATGCCA